>NW_015168676.1:131293-158456 GCF_001447785.1 Gekko japonicus | reverse complement strand
CCTCTTGCCAGCATCACACTTTGCACAAGATTCACCAGGGTGTGAAAATGTTGGGGCTGGATGAATGAAAGCTGGGAGAACCGGGTTTGATTCCCCACTCCTCCACTTGCACCTGCTGATGTGACCTTGGGTCAGTCACAAGCTCTGGCACAGCTGTTCTTGAAAAAGAGCAGTTTGTGTCAGAGTTCTCTCAGCCCCACCCACCTCACAGGGTGTCTGTTGTGGGGAGGGGAAGGGAAAGGAGTTTGTAAGCCGCTCTGAGACTCCTTCGGGTAGTGAAGGGCGGGGTATAAATCCAATCTCTTCTTCTTCTTCTTGAAGCTTACATTCTGAAAACACTCTGAAAGCAACAGGAATCTGATATCTTGGTAATTCTTAACTGGGAGCCTCTAGGGGGCGATCTACAAGTCTTGGGGGGGGTAATGTGTGGGACCGTGGTAGAAGTGGAGGTTCAAGTTTCCCTCACCTTTTTTTCCTGATCTACAATGGCCTCCGGGACCTGCTGTGCATCCTGCTGGGGAAAACAAATTACATGTGGTCTCCTAACCAAGATGGCTCATCAGATCTGGAAGCTAAGCAGGGTCAGCCCTGGTTAGAACTTAGATGGGAGAATGCCACGGAAGTTTAGGGCGGCTACGCCGAGGCAGGCAATGGCAAACGAACTCTGGACGTCCCTTGCCTTGAAAACCCTATGGGGGTCGCCATAAGTAGGCCGTGACTTGACGGCATTTTCCACTACAGCACATATGTCTGCTACAGCTGGGCAAATAGTAACTTCCTGAGGGTGTTTTCAGTCAGGAAACAATCACTGGCTGTGTGTGGGTGGGTGGTGGGGGTGAGGCTTGAACCTCCCTCTGTCCTGATCTGAATTGCCCCACATGCCTGATTTCTCAGAGCTGGTATCTCCGAAAGCCCCCTGCTTTTGCCCTAGAACTAGCTGTACCCCTCTTGTCCCTATTTGCCCCCGAGGTTCCCCCTCCCAATTGCTTACTGCTACATCTATCTGTAGGGTTGGAGTGCAGCCATGGATTACACAAGTTTCAAAGGTTCTTTCTCTCTCTCTAATGTTTATGGAATTTATAGGGTCTTGGGGAAAAACTCTTTCAAGAAAGCTTGTCTTCTAGCCGAACCTCTCTGAAAATGAAATCCCACAAACACTGTATCTCTTTCTTTCTCTTTATTCCTTTGTTCTCGGTAGCCCCAGACACTGGTTGCTTTGTTACGCTTAAAAAAAAAAAGCGACTTCTGAGTTTTCGTCCTCATTTCCCAATTAAACAATTTACAGTAGCAAGGATTGCATTCCTGTCTTCTGCAGTACACGATCCTGGTGTAGGCTGATCAGCTTCTTGGAAAGTTCTGCAGCGGCCTGCCTGGGCATTTAAATCCTTTAACAGTGCTATTAATTCTAATCTGTCGTGATTTTGCTGCCTAATTTATATGTCTGTGAGATGACTCATCCCTTTAGGAATGCCTTAGAAGCATGATGTACCACCGCCCCCCCCCGCGCACAAGTGACAAAAACGAAGCCAGTTCTTTCATTATTAATACTGGTTTTTGTCTACCGTTGCTAAAATGCAAACAGTCCTGGATGTCTGAGCTTCTTTAAGACATCCATTATTGGACGCCTTGAAGTCAAGGACATCTTATGCTACTGCAAGGGAAACGAGGTGGAGAGAGTTTGATCTAGAGTCCAATTAAACATGGTATTGGGGAGGATCTGTGTTTGGATTCTCCAACATGTTTAGTTGGAAAAGGCAACCACAGAGGCCCTGATACAGATTGTGGCCACAATAGTGGCAAAGGGAAATTTTTACCTCTTCAAGCTATTTCATTGATAGTATGTGAACTGCCCTTTTCTTAGCGAGAGGGAATTGTGAAACTTCTTCTGTGAAACCCCTGCTGGATTCACACAGTGACAAATTCTTTGTGTTGCTTTTATTGTAACTGCAAATGCATTCACAGTGGCAACAGCACAGGGGTGTAGGCAGGAAATTTTGGTTGGTGGGGTGTTGGGAAATCTTGGGGATGGGAGGGGAAAGAAGGGTGGGGAAAGAGAGGAAGATCCCTCCTCGTGGCCAGCAAGGCAGGTTCCTCCCTGGCGCATTTCACATTGTGGCTTCCTCCTAACTGTGGAGTATTAAAGATACTGCTCTCTGGCAGCCTGACCTGTGGGACATGACTCTTAATTTAGGGGGTGTGGCCCCATCCTGCCTCATCATAGTTATGGGCCCACAATAGGGTTGCCAAGTCATTTTTTGTCTGCGGCGGGGGGCTCCCGGACGGCGTCTTCAGCGCGCGCGCCGCATGCACATCACCCAGAGGTGACGTGATGACGCCGGGTACGCTGGGGGTGGGGCCACAGCCATTTGAGGGGAAAACATAGAGTTTTCCCCTCAGATGGCTGTGGCCCCACCCCCAGCGTGCCCGGTGTCATCACGTCACCTCCGGGTGACGTGCACGCCGGGGTGGGGTTTCCCCTGGGGCCCGATTCCGCGGCGGCAGAAATCGGGCCTCCAAAGCGGCGGGAAATCCACCCCCCGGGGGGACTTGGCAGCCCTAGCCCACAACAGCGTGTCTACATGCTTGGCTAAGTGGTGAATCTTGACCCCAATGGAGCCTGCTTTCAGTATCTCATTTTGGTTCTATTCCAGGCAGATCCTGTTGCCCATGGCCATTCCAAGTGGTAGTGGTGGGAAAGTTAAAAAATGAAAACCTCACTGGCATTGGGAGCATGATGATGTCACTTCCAGGGGAAACTCCAAAGTGATGGCAGGAGCTCTAGGAATCATGAGTTTTGCCAATAGTAACCAGGCTTCATTGTTCTATAGCACAATCACATTTACAGATTTTTTGAAGACGCCCTCAAAAATGCTCCCGTGGCACAGCAGGGGAAATGGTGGCCCCGAGAGGTGGAAGGAAGGAAAGTGGTTTAGAATGTCCAATAACTCTGGATGCTGAAGGGCACTTCTGAAGGCTTTCTCTCTTTTTTTGTGGGTGCAGGTGAGAGTCGCCTCTAATCTCCAGGGAGCAGACTAGAAGACTGGACAGATTCTCTGATTTTGTAGAGGTGGGGAAAGGCCTGGGAAACCTCTCTTAGCGTTTACAGCCGTTCGCTCAATGCAAGCTGAAGCAATATTTACCCTAAACGTAAACTGATCCTTTAGCTTTACGGTCCTATTTTGAGACATGGAGAGTCATTGGTATAAATAGGATGCACTTGCCATTTCACTTCACTCAGAATCTTCTGCTGACAGCAGCCAGATGATCAATGCTGACCATTTGGAAGAGTTTGTTAATGCTGCAAAAGCATCCAGATTATTTTATATTCGTCTGCACCAGAATTTCACTTGAGGCAGCTAATTGAAACCCCCTGATGTTATTTTGATGGGCTCCAGCCCCCATTCCAGCCATTTTGTTATTAGCTCCCCTGGCCCTGATGGCTGCCATTTTATGATTGGCCCCGGTCATAAAGAGACCTCTTTCACACATCAGGTGCTAATGTGAGGAATGGCATGTGGTAAGATTGGTTGCTTGACATTAAGATTGGCAGTACAGTGGGCGACCGCCCACCCCCTGCTCTCATTGCCCGCTGACACTCAGTTGGGTGGCAGGAAGAAATTTCCCAGTGAAATGGGGGCAGTGCGATTGGCATCACTGGCATGCTGACATCACTTCCAGTGCAACCTGGAGGTGACATCATCGCATGGTGTTGCTCTCTAGCATTCACCCAAAATGATGGCTGAACCATACAGTTCTGTGCAAATGCTAAAGTGTCCCCCCAGGAGCGATGACATCACTTCCAGGACGCGCCAGAAGTGACATCATTGAGCTGCAGACCCTGTCTCCTCCTCCCACCGTGAGTCCCCTCTTTCCCCATCTTCCATCTGTTGTCAAGTCACACCTGGTAACCCTACCTGTCACCATCAGGATTACGGTTACCAACTCTGGGTTGGGAAATTCCTGTAGATTTTGGGGGTGGCATCTGAGGAGAGCAGGGTTTGGGGAGGGGGAGGGATTTTATCAGGGTATAATGCCACATAGTCCACCCTCCAAAGCTATCATTTTATCCCCGGTAACTGATGCCTGTCATCTGGAGATCGGTTGCAATTCTGGCAGATCTCCATGCCCAGTAGGGTTGCCAAGTCCCCCCGGGGGGCAGGGAAACCCCCGCCCGAGAGGCCCATTCCCTGCTGGTGGGGATTGGGCTGCCAGGGGGGACCCCACCGTAAAGCACGTGACGTGCCCGGCGTGAACACGTCACCCGGAGGTGACGTAATCGCATTGGGCATGTTGCGAGCGAGACGCTCTATCATCTGAGGGAAAACTCTATGGTTTTCCCTCAGATTATTGTGGCCCCAACGTGCCCAACACGATTACGTCACCTCTGGGTGACGTGATCGCGGCGCGCGTGCCAGGAGATGTCCGGGACTCCCCCCGCTATTCCTGAGGTAGGACTTGGCAACCCTAATGCCCAGCCTGGGAGTTCTTCCACCCTCATCAGGAGGCTAGGCCGAAAACAATCAGGCCGACTGCTTGCACTAACTAACAAGGCCTGTGTGGCTTCTCTCCCTCGACCCCACGTTTCTGTTCTCCCCGTGACCCTTGCTCATCTGCCGGATCCTTTCATATTTTACCCTTGGACACGACAAGTGAAAACACGAAGGAGTGTTATTTGCTCTGGGTTTTCAAGCAGCTGCCAGGCCAAAGGAGGCACAGCCAGGCCAGATAGAAACAGCGCTAGGCCAATAGCCACATAAAAGGGCATTTTGTACCCTTAGGATAAGGAATAAAGGATTGGCTCTGATATTCACCCTCCCTTTTTCAGATCCCAGAAACTTCAATGGAAGTGGCAAAAAATCAACTGCCTTAAAAGCTCAGCAGCCCACATTAAAAAAAAGTTTAAAATACACTGACATATTCCTTCAGTCATTTTAGTGTTTTTTTTTAAAGTCTCTATCACTTATTAAGCCTTGCCCCCCCCCAATAAGGCTTTGAAAAATCATGCCTGTGTATAATTAGGAAAGCTAAGTTGGAAATATATTTATTTATTCATCTTTTACCTTTGCAAGTCTGCCCAGTCGAGCTTACTTGTTGGAGATTAACGTTCGGTTTCCAAAGTTCCACACTTTAATGACAAATTAAATTAAGATTGGAGATGATTGGGGAAAGAAATAAATTGAGGTTTCTCTCCGTGTGCGTGTGTGTGTTTTAGGAGGTGAAGAGAAGTAACTTTTTTGTGGTTGCAAATTATTCCTCAGCTATTATGCCAGGGGAAACATGGGAAATTATTCACCAAGGAACACTAGTTCATAGTTATAGAAGCCACATATGTCCCTTTGGCAACGAAAACACATTTACTTGCCTCTTCTCTCGCCGCCCCAATGAATGGAATGTGTCCATCTCTGCTGGATTCTCACGTTTACTGTGAAATTTAGCTAACTTTAAAAAATAAAGACAACTCATATCGATCTTGCAATAATATCCATACATTGCTTAAGAACAGGTTCCTTTCAAGGTATGGCTTTAGCATATTCTTACCATGGAGGGAGATGTTAGTATTCTGTGTCAGCTGTTAATGTGGGCCTCCTTGGCTGTTCTCCAGGAACATTCTTTTGGATCATGTCCAAATAAAGGAGATCTCCACAAGAAGATAGACACTAGGGTAGCCAGGCTCCAGATGGGTCCTGGGACCTCCTGATATTACAACCAATCTCCAGATGACAGAACTCAGTTCAGGCTCAGATGGGTGTCACCTGACGCTGCCACCACTATGGTTTTAGGATCCCTTGAGAAGACCCAGAGCACCCTTCCAAGACCTTCAGACTTCCCTTATTTGGTCGAATAATAGGCATGAGGACCAGGCAGAGTAAACAACAAATAAGAGGTTTATTTAGGAGGTCAGTCAAGTATGTGAAACAAACAAGGTGCAAGAACAATAGCAATAAGAGGGTAAAGAGAAAAGAAACCAAATGCCCTAATGCAACTAGACTCACAGTCCCTAGTCCAATGTCTCAGTTGGGCTTCAGACTGCTCACCTTTCCTCTCAGGGTGAGGGTCTCTCCCAGCAGCAGCCCTCCTTCTGGCCTGGCTCTCTTGGAAGAAAGAACAGCTCTTCTTCTGTACCAGATCTTTTGTTAGAAGTCCCCTTCCCCTGTGATTGGCTAAAATTGGCACCAAAACCTCTCAGGGACTTCTGGGAGTTGTAGGCCTGGCCTCCTCCCACTGCTAGTCAGGCTTCCAGGGCCTGCTAGGCCTTTAGTGCACAGCCCAGATCATGATAGGCCCACAGCTAGGATTTTTTTCAGGAAGCTTCCACATTTTTAAGAGGGCTCGGGGTAGTGTTGGTGTTTTGTTTTTAAAGGCAACATGCCTTCTACTGCCCAGTAGATGAGAAGGCTAACAATATACCTGGTCCAGCCTCTCTGCGCCCTCTGCTCCCTGCATTGGTGAAGCTTGTTCAGGAATTGCTTCCCCAGCTCCAAAGGAGCAGCCATTTAGCTTCTGCAGGCAGAGACTGAAGGGCAAGTCTTGAAGGATCCAGCCAAGGGAATCCAAGAGACCCAGTTTGATGTAGTGGTTAAGTGCGTAGACTCTAATCTGGGAGAACCGGGTTTGATTCCCCACTCCTCCGCTTGCACCCGCTGGATGACCTTGGGCAAGCCATAATTCTGTTAGAGCTGTCCTTGAAAGAGCAATTCTCGAAAGAGCTCTCTCAGCCCCATCTCCCTCACAGGGTGTCTGTTGTGGGGAGGGGAAGGAGTTTGTAAGCCACTCTGAGACTCCAAGTGAAGGGGGGGGGGTATAAATCCAATCTCCTCCTCCTCCTCCTCCTTCTCAGGGCCGCATCCAGATTTATTTATTTTTTTATGTGGGGAAAAGTGAGAAGGGTGGAGGGAGGCCTGAGAGTGGAGGGTGGACCTGGCTGGTCTTCTCCAGGCTGTTCATAGCATACAGCTGTTTTTTTTAAAAAGTGGGGAAAGCTGGGGAGGGTGGACATAGGGTGGAACAGGCTGAGTTTCTGGAGGCTGTTTTCTGCATGCTGCTTGGTGCAGCACGGGAGCACATGCCCTTAAAGGAATGCTAAAAACTGACTTAAAAAAACATTGGAGGCAGAAAAATCCTGTGGGGCTGTGCATTTAAGTTGGGGGGCTGAGCCCTGAATAGCCCCACCATAGGTACAGGCCTGAATCAGTTCCCCTGGCAAAAATGGCTGCCTTGCAGGATTACATGGCATTATACCCACTGAAGTCCTATGCCCACAAATCCCACCCTTCCTGGGCTCCACCCTCCTATCTCCAAGAATTTCCCAACCTCGAACTGGCAACTCGAGTTGCATCCCTGAATAAACACAAAGCGGCCTTATACTGAGTCTGACCACTGTTCTACTGGTCAGTCATTGTCAGCTCTGACTAGCAGCAGTCTCTTTCACATTACTCACTACCTGGTCCTTCTAACTGGGGATGCCGGGGACTGAACCTGGCCCTTCTGCATGAAAACAGATGCTCTACCACTGAACCACAGCCTCTCCCTGCAGTGGGATATACCTGTCACCTGCTTTCAGATGTGACCCGGAAGTGTAGGGAGAGGAATTATGTGTCACTCACTGCTTTTGTAGATCATCAGAAGGAGGACAAAGAAATGTTAAGTAGAAAGTGTGAGTCACATGCACTTCCTTTCCCCCACTCAGTGCCACTCGGTGATTCATCACAGGAAGATTGGCTTCTACCATTGAGCCAGGGCCAAATTCTACCTTGACTGGCAGATTCAGAGGTAAACAGGATGCCCTTTAGACATGGGTGATGGAGAGAACTGACTCAAGAAAAGACAGGGTCAGCAATCCTTCCAGACCATTGTTGGGTCTGTGATGGGGATATGTGAGTGTGCCAGAGAAAGGTAATATGTCTCAAACTGTAGGGCATATTTGAACTGGCAACAACGGATGTTTTCTGGAACTCTCTTTATCCAAACTCTTTATCCAGACTTTTGAGTTCCAAATGATTTGATATTGTTTCCAATGTGGGACTGCCACTTTATGAATTCTTCATTTTTGTATAATATACGGTCTGTCTACAGAGTAGATTGCCATCATTTGATCCTGTTCTAGCACTGAAGTCGCCACTATCACTGTCCACCTAGTGGATATCTAATAAATAATCTTCCACAGTGTCTCACTGGGCATTGATAGCCTTGGAGGTTTTAGGAGGAAGGTAAACATTTACTTAATTATGTTTTATTTATTTTATTTACTTGAATTTGTACCCTGCCCTCCCTGCCATACTCGAATCAGTTTGATTAATAACATAAATCCACAAATGATCAAATGAAAAAGAACAATTACCCTTCTGTAATCCACTAAGTTTCATAATAACATAAACTTTTAAAACTTTCTCTAATCATACTGGCCTATCTGGCATCAGATTTTGCTTCCAGTACCGGGCAAAAGCAAGTCTAGCAGCAGTAATGAAATTTAATACAATTTCCTGATATTTTACAGAGAACGTAGATACATATAGCTTAATAAATAATCTTTTGTTTCATTGCATTGGCTCAAAGCCATAGCAAAGCAGCAGAAAACAGTTTAATCAGAAGACGTCTGGATTTAAAGGTGCATTTAACCCTAAACCTTTTCTTAATTTCTAACTTATGTTACTACACCAATTCACAGCACGTGGACAATGCCACCACATGTGAAGGAAGTCCACTACAGGAAAAAGACTTTTTTCTAAATTCCAGATTTTGTATAATGCACTGAGAAGTTTCTCCAGCTTTCAGTGCCTTCCATCCATATGCTCCCTTTATCAGTTCACATGCATATGTTCGGGACAAGCTTGTTTGCGCTAATAAAACCCTGCAAAAATAAAGACAAATTGTGATGTGATTTTATGGTTATTTCTAGATTCTTTCTGTGGGATCGTTTCCCAACGCACAGGAGCACATATGCAGATCAGTAAAACATTTCCTAGAACAAATATTTGGACAATGGTATATAATTCCTTCCCCCCTGAAGTTTTATCAGTGTGCACATGTGTATCAGTAATGCAGAGAGAAAAAAAGATGCATACCAACTTTGTAAAATGCATATAAGTGGTGCATTCCTAGGTATGTGTGTATGTAAAGTGCTGAACTATGGTGCTGGAGAAGACTCTTGAGAGTCCCTTGGACTGCAAGAAGATCAAATCAGTCAATCCTAAAAGAAATCAACCCTGACTGTTCCCTGGAAGGCCAGATAATGAAAATGAAGCTCAAATACTTTGGCCACCAAATGAGAAGGGAGCACTCACTGGAGAAGACCCTGATGCTGGGAAAGATTGAAGGTCAAAGAAGACGGGGACGGCAAAGGATGAGATGGTTGGACAGTGTCATCGATGCAACGAACATGAAACTGAGCAAACTTCAGAGGACAGCGGAAGACAGGAGGGCCTGGCGGGATCTAGTCCATGGGGTCGCGAAGAGTTGGACTCGACTGTGCGACTGAACAAAAACAAAGTGCCCTCAAGGCACAGATGACTTATGGCAACCCTGGCAAGGGGCCAGCAAGAGGCTATCAAGGCAAGGAAGAAGCAGAGGTGGTTTGCCATTGCCTTCCTCTGCGGAGCCTTCCTCAGTGCTTAGCTTTCGAGATCGGGCTATACCATGCTGCCTTCCCTCCCCTACTCTTAGATATAGTCATGGTGTCAGCTAAGCTGCCATGAGTAGGGAGAGCCGTTCTAATTGTTTTGCATTCCTTTCCATGCACATAATTGCTTGCCAGCTGCAACGCTTATCTGTAAAGAGGTACTGGAGGAGTGTGGTGTCTACCTTCCGTGGGATCGTTCTGGTTCCCAGCTTTTGCTGCCGTTAGAAACTGTCATGATTCCCACGCACGGGAGCCCATCTAATTGGGTATTGCTGGGGGGGGGGCACATACGAATGCCCTATATCCTATTATGCACATAGGTACCCCGTCATTCCTAACAGTGTTCATGTTACTGTATCTATGGCTTTTCAATAAAAGTAAAACCTTCTTGGAAATGTGTACTTCATTGTTTTGCTGTGGGTCCTGACACATGGCTATAACAATAGAGATGGAAGCACTGCTTGCTGGGAAATGTGGTGCGGTAGGACAGGAAACAGAAAGTAGGACGAGGCAATCTAGCCTAGGCCTACACTGAATTATTGAGTTAATGCAGCAATTGTTATGCCTGTTTCAAATCTATAATAAAGCTTGTAACATAAATTATACTCAGTTGCTTGATATAACCATATCATTGGTCAAGGCTCTGAAAGTGTGGATCGCAATCCCTCCTTGAAACAGACAGGGGGTCCCAAATCTCTAGCGCTCATGGTCCTAGTGATTATCTCTAGGGATGGGCATGAACCAGCTGACAAAATAAAATCTGTCATGAATTTTGGCCAGTTTGTGGTTTGTGAAGTGATGTTTGTGAACTAAAAAAGAACATCCACAAACTTTCATTAATTTTGTTGCAGTTTGTGGTGGTTTGTGAAGAGCAGAAAGCAGGGCTTTAAACTCCTGCTTTCTGCTCTTCAGGAAAAACAGCTGCAGAAAGCACCAGGAGAAGAAAGCAAGGGTTTAAACTTTAAACAGTTCATGAACCGATATGAACCGGGTTGGTCTGTGAACCAACCTCCCCATTCATATGGGTTTGTGGTTTGGTTTGTCATGCAGCCACAAACCACTAACTGAACCAAACGGTAAAAATGCAGCTTGTGCCCATCCCTAGTTATCCCTAGGAATAAAGTGCCATGGGGCACATGTAGTACTAATGGGGCTCCAAACACTATCTGTTGAGGGTAGGGTTTGTGGAGGACGTGATGTCAAGAGCAAATCTAGAGAGCAAATAAATCCTTAAAATATCTCCAATGTCAAATGGTCCCTATGATTCTGTTTTCACTTTTGCATTCCACATGCAGAACCATCAGAGTCAAAGACAGCGTAAATTCCTGTGGAAGAAATATCATTCCACGGGAACAGGATGGCCACTTGTTGGGAAAAATTAGCAGAGCATTAAAAACACAGTGGAAAAAAAGAAATAAAGGGAAGAGTTACATTGGAATGAAAAATAATAAAGAATAAATAGTCTAACTAGGAACTCCTGATCTAAACTCCATCTTGTCTAAAACCAGTCCTGTACTCGGGAAAATTTTATTGGGAGGAGGGGCAAATGAGTACAGTGGTCGTCAGCCCATCATAATTTATTTTTATATTTTGGCCCTGGCCACATGAGCTGGATAATGCGGGGGGAGGTGGGGCTATTTGTGCCACCACAATTAGAGCTGCCAGAACATGATCCCACACATCGGTGGCACACCACGGTTCCTTCCCTCTGCGCCTGCGCGTCAACGAGGGGCCGGAGGGAAAAGCTGCGTGTCGGTGCAATCACCCCAAGAGAGTCCGGAGGTAGCCCGTGGCAAACCTTCGAGGAGGTAGTTTCTTATTGCACATTTTTGGCGGTACGCCACAGGTTAGCCACGGACACAGTGGAAAAAAAGAAATAAAGGGAAGAGTTACATTGGAATGAAAAATAATAAAGAATAAATAGTCTAACTAGGAACTCCTGATCTAAACTCCATCTTGTCTAAAACCAGTCCTGTACTCGGGAAAATTTTATTGGGAGGAGGGGCAAATGAGTACAGTGGTCGTCAGCCCATCATAATATATTTTTATATTTTGGCCCTGGCCACATGAGCTGGATAATGCGGGGGGAAGTGGGGCTATTTGTGCCACCACAATTAGAGCTGCCAGAACATGATCCCACACATCGGTGGCACACCACGGTTCCTTCCCTCTGCGCCTGTGCGTCAACGAGGGGCCGGAGGAAAAAGCTGCGTGTCGGCGCGATCACACCAAGAGTGACAAACCTTCAGCCCGTGGCAAACCTTCAAGGAGGTAGTTTCGCGTCAACGAGGGGCCGGAGGGAAAAGCTGCGTGTCGGTGCAATCACCCCAAGAGAGTCCGGAGGTAGCCCGTGGCAAACCTTCGAGGAGGTAGTTTCTTATTGCACATTTTTGGCGGTACGCCACAGGTTAGCCACGGGTGCGCTCCACTTGCCAGATGTTGCGGTGTGATTGCGCCCGAAAAATCCGCCATTCAATCGTGGCTCTCCCGCGGCAAATTCAGCGTGTGACTGGGGCCTTTATTAGTTATTTACCAGTTTTCTACTTGAGACTCAAAGTGGTTTACATGGTATAGAACATTGTAATCAAACAGCATGAGCGATCTATAAAATGCAATAGGACTAGGTGTACAAAAATTACAAAAATAGTATCAAACATGCTATGTCAAGCAATGCAGAAAATGGAATTACAAAAAATGAAAACAATGCGGTAAGAGCATGATAGAACATACAACAAATCAATAATATATAGGGTACACTGTGGAATAGGCTACAGTCCTGTTCTGTATAAGCTTTAATAAAACACCCTCCCAAGGAACTGTTTTACAGTTTGCAAAATTAAAGAAGCATGAGAGCCAATGCTCCCTCTCAGCTGTGGAGTCCTCTGAGCAAAAATTCTACTTTGTGAGCTACTGGCATTAAAGTGGTGAGTGAGCAATTTGGCTGCTGCATAAATTATTTGGCTCTGGAGCCATCCTTCCTGAGCTAAGACAAAAATGTATGAGCCGGAGGCTAAAAAATTGTGAGCTAGCTCACACTAACTCAGCTTAGAGGGAACACTGGTGAGAGCCTACTTCCAGTTAGTGAAACCTGAAACTGTAAATTCAACCATCTTTTCTCTGTAAATCACTAACTCAAGGCCTCTAACTGTGCCAGCCAACACCCCTGCAGGCTTTTAAAATCAGGAGTCTCCAGCCTGGCTAATGGTGTTCTAGCCAATTGCTCATAGAATTCATCCTTGGAAGATTTATGACTGACACTTTTTACCTCAACGTCTTCATCTTTTACAAAGAAGATTTACACCTGAAAGACGTGTGACAGATTTCACACCAACCTGTAATGCTGATTGGAGGGGCATGCCAAATGATTGATGGGGCACCGCCCCCTTTTGCACCCCTCGTGATCTCTAGAACAAAGAAAAGGAAAGTTCTCCCCAAAACTCTACTCAACTGAGTATGTGACAACCAACCTGTTAACATTCTCTAAATTATCGATTAGTCAACAGGAAATCTTAGATCACCTTATTAGGAATGCTACATCCTCCTTCTCTGGCAAGAACATCTACAGAGTCTAATTGGTTCTACGCTAGTTAACTACTATTTGTAAACATAAACAACAGATTAACTCATGACAGAAGTGGAGACACTTACATATTCCAATAACCCTTCTCAAGAGTCATACACTGAAGTCATGAAGGTTCAGTTTCTTGCGCAGGTATTCAAACTTCCCTTTGGTGAGCAGCTTGGTATTGTTTATTTATTTAATTTATGTCAGCAACCATCTCTTCTGTAGGACAATACTTGAGTTCAGTGAGTCCTTGTTTTTGCATCTGTCTCACAAAAAGAATATTTGATAGCAATGTGCTTGTTTCTTTCCTTGATGCTTTCACTCTTGGTAGAGCTATACTTGCCTGATTGTCTTCAGACAAGGTTATTGGTTTAGTTTCGGCTACACCAAAGTCTTTCAAGTAGACAGATGATCCATGCAAGTTCACTGCAGGCATTTGAGGCAGCTATATACTCGGCCTCAGTTGTCGATTTGGCAACTACTGTTTGCTTTTTGCTAGTCCAGTTGATCAGGCTGTCTCCACAGAAGAATAGGTAGCCGCCGCTGGTTGATCTATAGTCAGTTTTGTCTTCACCCCAATCAGAGTACATGTATCCAACCAGCCTTGGTTTGACACAAGCTAAGATCTTTAGTTTCAAGTCAGCTATTCCCAGGGGTCATTTCGTAGAAAAAGAGGTGCAGGAGCTCATTAGCATAATTCATTAGCATAACCCCTGACATCACTGGAAGCGTGTCAGAAGGCAACACCCACCGCTCAGGCTCCACTGGACTGTTTTGGGATTGCTAGCTATTGGGGGGGGGGGACGTGCAGATCTGTCCTTGCAGAGGAGAGAGAGCTTGTACCTGAATAAAACTTGGTCTTAAAGGTGCCACTGGACTGTTTTGGATCGGGGGGCCGGGGGGGGGCTCTGCAACTTACCTGGTTGCTTGTTGCTCTGACTGAGGGCTGCTGGGAGCAGGGGGTGGGGTTTGTTGCATGTCCCCGCCCCCTGGGCTCTTTACTGCCGGAGCTCCGCTCCTGTGCGCTCCTGCAGGAAATGACCCCTGGCTGTTCCTATGAGGTATTTAGCCAGTCTCTTCACAGCCTTCCAGTCATAGGCTGCGGTCACACTGAGTCATAGGCTGTGGTCACACTGGAGGCTTGGCATGATCTGGCCATGACTGTGGTTGTGGCAGTTTAAATCGTTGCGGGAAGTTTTGATCAGACATCCCACCCTGAACTGGCTTCACTGCATGCTGGCCCCTTGGTCGATAATTCAGATTGTTGTGGCATCCTTTTTTTTGTCTTTCACCCATGTGCATAAACGTGTATCTGAAGCTCCAGCTCCATTTTGACAGCTCCACAATCCCTCTGCCAAGCACTCTGGCCCCTCTCAGCCTCCTTCCCTTCACCTTTCTTCCTTGGAATACATGGGGGAGTGCAGATTTATATGAGAGTAGTCTCAGTGACTTCAGTATATTTACCCTTGTGTCAGTCATGGGATGCTCTCAGACAGAAACTCTGATGCAGAAACAGGAGCAAGGGTTTTTTTTGGAGGGGTGTCACTCAAAAACAATTCCCCCAGGGACTTCCAATCCAGAATGACTAATTGGCTGTTGTGATTGACAACACCAGGGGTGATTACGCACTTATGCACACATTCCTACCTGACCCAAAAGAAAAAAAAGGAGGCTGAAGAATGAAAGGGAAGATTCAGACTTCTCAAACAGCTTGACTTCACAAGAGGAGAGTTCAGACACCCGGAAATGCAGGATGAATCCATAAGCACCGAACTTTCTCTGGTGGCTGTTTACTCTGCATCCAACTCTTCATATGGCAGGGTGAGTACCACTGGAGATTGGGCACTTTTAATCTGAAAGGGAACAGCATCTATATCAGGCCAAGTTGCCCATCTGACCACAGCCATAGTGGTTTGTCTTTCTGTGTAAGATTCCAACAGTTGCAGATATGTCAGGTCTAGACACTGTATTCAGGTAGAGTAGTTTGCCAATTGCCTCTCTGTATTGCTGATTGCTTTTGAGTAACACTCCATCCTTAAGACTGAGGTAAGCAGGTTCAAGTGGAGTGCTCACTCTTACGACATCTTTCAGGTCTAGATACTCTGCAAGATCCATAATTTTGTGCTTTTGGTTCAGGAGAGAGCTTCTATTCTCAGTCCTTTCAATTTGTATTCCAAGATAATGGTTTACTTCTCTTAGTCATTTTAGTTCCATTTGTTCAGGTTACCAGCAATTTCTTGTGCATCCTCCTTGATTTGGCAACGTAATAACAGTCCATCCATGCATATTAGCACATACTGATAATGTCCATCTTTCAGCCTTGTAAATAAGCAGAGTTCTGCTTTTTCTTGTTGGAAGCCTTGGTTTTGTATCACTTCAGATAAGTCTCCATTGAAGCATGCTGTTTTAGAATCCAGCTGTTCAACATTGTCACATAACAGGCCTATAGGTGTGTAAGTGTTAGCATGAATAAGGCAGCAGTAAGTTGTAGCAGAACAAACACCTGTTACCTATAATCAGTTGTAACATTCCATGCAGCTGTGAACTAGCCAAGATCTTGACAGTTCATGATCTAGAGTCACCACGTGTTGGGTAGCAATTACCTCTAATTGTCTGACACCTGAGCTACTATTTAAGGGGAATAGCTCAGATCCAAAAAAGGAGCCAGGGAGGCTAAAGGAAGGCCGGAGGCTGCATCAGATAATGGTGCATCAGCTCAAGTTATGCTGGGAGAAGGCCGGGATTTGTGCAAGAAGATTCCACTGCCCTTTCAAGTGAGTGCATAGTAACCTGGGACTGGAACCATACCAGAGAGAGGAGGAGAAGAAGCTGTTCCTGGCAAGAACCCAAGCCTATTAGTGCTGCAGTGAGCTCTGAGCTCAAGGTTATGTATGTATGTATGTAGCTAGTAAGATAAGGTTTCTTTGTTTTGTTTGTGCTCTGTGTATTTGTTCTTTCCCTTACTTGAACCTTTTGGTTATATTTTTCTTTTAATAAATACTTTTATACTGGACGGAGTCTCTAGCCCATGAGTCACGCCTTTGAAGGTATTCGGCTACCAAGAACAAAAAGCTACCAAATTGCTTTACATACTTATATTACTGTGCTGGTTAAACTGACCCCAAGAGAGTGATATATAGCCCATGTCTCAAAGACAGCCGGAGGCAAAAGTACAGGCAGAGAGGCCCTATTGTGAGGGTGGGGGTCGTGACAAACATGCATCCCTCTTGATGCTGCTATACTTAGGAAAGTCCTGATGGTGGCATACTTGATGTCAGGTGCAGGCTGCTCAATCCTTTCTTTGCAGCTTATGGGTTTACTTACAGGTTGCACATTTGCATAAAGAGAAAACTTCTGTGGTGGTGCTCCTAAATTGCTTCTCTGTGGTCCTGGTCACACGGAAGGTTTTGGCCCGGGAGAGGGACGGCTCGGGGGCACAGCAAAAATCAATAGATCTTGAGCAATGACTAAAAGAGTAGTACATCAATTTCTGAAGGAAAATATGATAGACAAGAATTTAGCCACTGATAAGGTTCTATTCAGATCACTGTGCAGCATCAGATAGGGAATAACAACATGCAACATGACCAGACGAAGGCCAATAAGAGTTAGTGGGGGTAGAGAGCCACTTTGGTGCAGTGGTTAGGAGCGTGGACTCTAATCTGGGAGTCCCCACTCCTCCACATGCAGCCAGCTGGGTGACCTTGGGTCAGTCACAAGTTCTCTCAGAGCTGTTCTCTCAAGGGCAGTTCTTGAGAAAGCTCTCTCAGCCCCGCCTACCTCACAGGGGGGTCTGTTGTGGGGAGGGGAAGGGAAGGCGATTGTAAGCCACTCTCAGACTCTAAGTGAAGGGCAGGGTATAAATTCAATTTCTTCTTCTTCTTCTATGCTATTGGTGGAAGACAACAACTGAGGGACACAGATGACTCTCTCTGGGGAGGGAATTCAAAAGTTTCAGTGCCATGACTGAGAAGGCCCTTTCCCCCCCGTCTAGCGTCAGTTGTCAGGGGCATCCAAAGCAGGTCCTTTGAAGATTAGAGAGGTTCATATGGGAGAAGGAGGTTCTTAACGTGTAAAGCATGTTACATGCCACCCACACTGGCCCTATGGCATATCTCTGCAGCTCTAAAAGATATTTCTCCATCCAATTTTTGTACTGGGAGGGCCCATGGTTCAGTGGTAGAGCATCTGCTTGACATGCAGAAGGTCCCAGGTTCAATCCCCAGCACGTCCAGTTTAAAGGATGAGGTAGCAGGTGATGGGAAGGACCTCCGCCTGAGACCCTGGAGAGCTGCTGCCAGTGTGAGCAGACAAGACTGGCCTTGAAGGACCAAGGGCCTGATTCAGTTTAAGGCAGTTTCTTGTGTTTTGTACGACTCAATTCACGAAAATGCTCTACACTGCTGATGAGTGTAAACTATAAATAAGTAGAGCTTCCCTTTTCTATTTCTATATTTGGAGTTTTTTAAAAAAATAAATCAATGGGTTCACCATTGGTTCTGTAGAGTTTCTGGATGTGGTTTTTACATGTAATTGTTACAGTGTTTATACCTACAATGTATGTCGCCTATATGCATCATATAGAATGGGTGTCAAACATGCGGCCCGGGGGCCGAATCAGACCCCCAGAGGGCTTCTATCAGGCCCGCAGTGGAACTGGCTGTCTTCTGCTTCTTCTTCTTCCAGTTCTGCTGCTGCTGCTGCATCATCATAAGTTTGCAGTTTACAGATACACACCTGAACAGCACACTCAGGATTGCAGCAGCACAGACATTTTGATGCAATAATTCAGAGCAAGAGGTGTCAGTTATCAGACCCTGTTAAATAAACAAAATATTGCAAGAGTGCTAATGTTTTAAACATGCTTTTATTTTAAGTTAAAAAAACCCACCCCTTTGTGTTTGTGTCCTTTATAAAGTTTATATCTCCACTACCTGGCATTACATTTTATGACGCACATGGCCTGGCCCAACAAGGTCTCATGAGTTCGACACCCGATATAGAATGCTGATGCATTGACAGATAACGTGGATCAATGTGGACATTTCATGGGCAAAATTCAATGCGTGGGGCTGGAGAATTGCACAAAGATAGAGTTCTTTTTAGCCACTGGAGTCCTCAATGACTACGTTTTCCCCAGCTTCATAAATCTCTCTGTTAGGAAACAGTGTTTGATATTCGGCTGAATGTTTTGTTTTTATACAGTTCCTTCCCCCTTGCTCCTGGTTGTCATCCCCCGGAGCCATTCTGAACAGATCCCGTCCCCACAGACACATGTAAAATCATGTTTGACTGCCTATGGAACCACTGAGAAGTAGCTGGGAGGAGAAGGGAAGAACCCTAACCCATAATTAAAAAAAACAAACATATCTGATTGTATATTACCATAATTATGAAACAATCTGGAGCACTTCAATATGGCCCTCGGTGGAGTCGCCAGATGAATGTGAACAAGGCATTGTTTCATAATGATAAATTAATTAATGTTTACACAGCACTTCAAACATAAAAAAAGAAGAGGAAAAAGCCATGCGCTCCAAGAGATCGACACCAGCTCTGTTAAAGCAGAAACTTAAACATTCCAAAGTAAAGCACTGGCTCAGATGTCAGATGCTTTACTTCCATATAGGGTTGTCCTAGAACAGAACTGTAGGGTTTTGTGTGATCATGCATCCCACCAAGAAGAAGAAGAGATTGGATTTATACCCTGCCCTTCACTCAGAGTCTCAGAGCAGCTTACAAACTCCTTTCCCTTCCCCTCCCCACAACAGACACCTTTGTGAGGTAGGTGGGGCTGAGAGAGATCTTTCGAGAACTGCTCTTTCAAGAGGAGCTCTGACAGAACTATGGCTTGCCCAAGGTCATCCAGCAGGTGCAAGTGGAGGAGTGGGGAATCAAACCCGGTTCTCCCAGATTAAAGTCAGCACACTTAACCACCACACCAAACTGGCTCTATGGTTTAGAGCCATGAACAAGAACATGTACCAGTTCCAGGTGGTCAGTGTCAGGTAGCCCTTTCATAGGTCTGGAATGTGGAGGGGTGCCCTCCCGTTTTCTGCCTCAGCTCTCCCTGGCTCACCAACTGTTTGCTATCTAATGCTTGACGTAGATGCTCCAGCTGCAGTTTTACTCGGCTGGGAAAGTTAACAGCTTTTTCTTTGCCTGCTTGCTTTGCCCGCGCGCGCATGATGTATCCATTGACTCACACTTATCGGGGGGATGTTTGATTCTAGTATAAGTCAGAGGCCCTAGTATTGGTGGCCATTCCTGACACAAGCTGTACATATGTCTCTAGTTCTGGATTTACCAATAAACAAGTATCTTCTCATGAAGCCCTGTGTTGAGTAACCTGGCTAAGGACCCTGACAGTCAGTCATGTTGATCTGAAGCAGTAGAATAAATTTAGAGTCCAGTGGCACAACAATTCAGTGTGGTAGCAAGGGATGGGCACGAACAGCAAAAATGCAGTTCAGTTCATAGTTCATGAGTGAACCACAAACTGAACCACGAACTGAACTAAATCAGAGTGGTGTCTAACTGATTCAGTTTGTGGTTTGTGGGCCCAGCAAACCTGGTTTAAAGGGACCGCAGTCTATTTAAATGGGGTTTTCAGAAAGCTGCATGTAGTGTATTCAGATGCTGCCCTGAATGCAAGGGGATGAATTGTGAATCATCCCATAGAGAAGCTAGGCTAAGCTTCAGACGTCGGCTGGGATTCGCGCCGAAAGTATTGTGTCCAATCACATTTGAACTGTCTGTGGTGGGAACGTTTGTGATTGGGCTATTATGCGAACAACCTGATAGGTTGAGAATTGTACAGTAGGTGTGGCTACATTAGCCCGGAATGTTTAAATACCGAGAAGCTGAAATGGACAAGTTGTTCGGGCTATGAGGAGTTGTACCGTGTTGGAGAAGTTGATTATCGAGCTGAATAAACCTGAGTTTTGCTGAAATCACTCTCTGACTACTTTGTTAAGTACGGACTTAACACTGCAGAAACATCTGAGTGGTGGGAGTGCTCCCAGCTGCTCAGCAGTTTCAGGCTGGAGCAGAAAGCAGGGGTTAAAGGGACCTGGAGTCCCTTTAAATCTGTGCTTTCTGCTCAGACCATGAACTGGAACGAACCCTACAAACTGCCTTAAAAGTTCATGGAAGTTTGTCATGGCTTTGGTTCGCAAACTACGAACAGGGCAAAACTTGTGGTTCAGTTCGTGCAGAGTTGACAGGTGAACACTTCAGCGATTGGGCAGAGGTGAGGGGCAGTTGTGACAGGACAATACTATGACTGTTTATTATTTTGTTATTTGTTTATTAAATTATTTATATATGCTGCCTTCTCTAGCGATTCATGGCAGCTTCCCCCACATTTCCAAATACGAAAAAATTTCAAAAGACACCCAACCTTCATGACTCTAGCTATCAAAAAGGTGCCATGGGTTTTCCTGGAGTGTGCCTGGGAATTCCACAGGAACGTCCATGGAAAGGAAAAGAGGACTTGTAGGAAACCCTTCTTGTCTAGTGCTATTCAGCAAGACCTTTTGCTATGTGTCTTCATTCACTCTTCTTTATCCTTCAGTTAGTCTTCAAATGGGCTAAAGCTTTTGCATCCCCCCCCAAAAAAACCCTCTTCCTGATCAAATCCTGCCCTTTCAGACCCCAAGACTCTCTTCCTTTCAACTTCAGAATTTTCTCAAAGTTTAAGCTGGATTCCTGAGACCAATTGGAGTGTAGTTTCTTTTGTTCCACGTTCCTGGATTGCTGAAAAGTGCCTTCAGTGGGGTTTTGTAGTCCCCTCTCCCCTTCCTTTTAAAGCCTTTAAGACCCACGGTGTGGTCTGAATGCCCTGAACGCAAAGTTCCTCTTTACAAGAGAGGATCGGTTAAACATATCTTCTCAGTTGGACGTAACGTGTGATGGACTCCTTTGCCGTCTCTGGTTTCAAGGGGAAATTCCAGAGGAACGGCTGTCTATTATGACCATCCAAAGCCAGAATAACAAAAGAAGAAGAAGAAGAAGAGGTGAAATCCCTCCTCAGCTCCGAGGCCTTCAAAATAAAGTCTTCAAAAGCCATGAGGCATCAGTTGACATCCCAACTGAAAAAGAATTCTGATCCGCTCCCTCCAACCTGTGAAAGCACTTGTCTGTTGCTTATGTCAACACATTTCTTTGAAATTATTATGCCGGAGTTTATTTAGGGAAAAAAGATTGCTGTTGATGATAGTTAAAAAACTTCTGCTCATAGGGTAAGACTCCAATCCAGTTCATTAATCACATATCCAACCTGCTTCAGAAAGCTAAGACTTGCTCGCCATAGGATTAGAACAGAACAAAACAAAACAGCCGGCCCTTTTCATCTGCGTGGCTCCAAGCCAATAAACATGTTCTCTAATTCTATTTACTCGAGACCATGGAGTTCAGAATACAGGGAGCACAGCTGACGCATGAAGTGGAACTAAATTGTTATGTCTTTCTGTTCTGTAGCACTTCCCTTTGAACCGGAGAAAAGATTCGTGGAGATCTGGGCCCTTCAAAGAGCTGGATAGGTAGTTTCTGGACATGATTTAAAATGCTGCTTATTATCTTTAGATCCCTAAATGACATGGGATCAGGGTGCACAAGGGGCTTCATACTGCTATAGTTGTCTGCTTGACTACTTAAATTTATTTACCAAGGCCCTTGCTGTAGGGTTTCTCAGTACCAGGACCTCCTGGCCACCGGCAGGAAACTCACCTTCGCTGATGCATTGATGTCACTCCCTGCTCCCAGAAATGATGTCAGCGTCTTGCTGGAGGACATTGGGGACACTCTGGCATCTTGGTAGAACTCTATGATTTAAGCATACAGTTTTGCCCAAATGCTAGAGCATCCACTCGGTCTCCAGCAATGTGACTAGAGCATCCACTCGGTCTCCAGCAATGTAATGATGTCACTTCCGGGTGCACAGGAAGTGATGTCAGGGCCCAGGGATGTTCCCGCCCATTTCCCGCTATTTTCCCCACCAGCCAGCTGAACGACAGCGGAGAAGCTCCTGCTGGCATTGGGAGTCCCCCTACCCCCAGTGGGGGCTTGGTAAGCCTGCTTAGAAATGAGGTGGGGGTGGCTACCAGGAAAGGGGCTTCTTCTCCAAGTGCTCCTTGTTTATCTGCTGAAGTATGGGTTCCATCTATCCTCCACCCAGTGTATGTGGTTCTCACCTTCCAAGTTACCACACAATAGCCTGTGAAGAAGGTTCGAATGAAAGAGAGTCACTGCCAGAAGCCGTCCAAGGAGCACTGAACTGTTTGGGGATTTGAAACCTGTTCTCCCCAATCCTCATTATAACCTCTGATATAAAGTTTAGAAGTTTTTCCTTACAGCCTTACCCTCTCTTTACAGAACACTCAGCCCAAATGATGCCTGATTGAGTCAAGCTGTTGGGTGTGGTCAGGCCCGTAGCTATGGTGGGGCTTTGGGGGGCTCTGCCCCCTTTCTTAAAGTCACAGCCTCACAAGAATTTTTCCTGTAAATGCTTTTTTCAATAATTTTAATAATATTTTTTAAAAAGGCATGAATTCATTTAAGCAGAGTGGGGTGCTATAGTTGACTAATTCCAACACTGAGCAAGGAGGTTGGAGTAGGTGACCTCTAGGATCCCTTTAAGAGAGTTAACTATAGAAGTCATCACCCCCACCTGCCAGCTTGTTCTCAGGATTGTTGCTTAGGGTGGCAGAAGGAATTAACTTGCAGCAGCTGAGAATTGTTATCTAAAATGATTGACAGCTTGCAATTTAGAGATCTCTCCTGGTAACAGCTTTTCTATTGGCTAAATGGCTTTTCTTTCTGCATTGAGAACTTCAGCCCCACCAGAAAAAAATTTGCCCCACAAGCCATAAAATCCTGGCTATGGGCCTGGCTGTGGTTGGACTCCCCCACCTTTCCCCCATTCCTGTCTCTTTTCTCCTTTTGTTTCCTTTCTCTTATAAGTTTAAATCCTGTTTTAACTGGCTTTGTGGCCATTCCGCCCTATGCTCTTCTGAATTCCATTAAACAAGGTGGTTGAAGCAAATAATTCTTGATCTCAAAGAAATAATAGAGTGATCAGCCTAAAGCAGTTTTGCTAAATCCACCCAGGTGTCAGCTATGCTGCCATGGAGGTGTGGGGGGGTCAGTTGTACTTTAATCGCCTTTGCATTCCTTCTGTGCTTCTTCGCTGCTGTAATGCTTATCTCTAAGTTCTGCAGGTGGTGGTATGTTGATGTCTAGTTCTAAGGGAACCGTGGGAGCGAGTCAGTGGTTCCCAGCTTCAGCGCTATTGGCCTGAGTTCCTTCTCCCACTCGCAGGAGCGTGACTTATTGGCCAGGGCAGTGGAGGGGTGCATACAAATACCCTATATCCTATTATTCCTAAGGGGCAGCCGCCATTCTTAACAGTGACTATGTTAATGCATCTATAGCTCTTCAATAAAGTATTACCTTTCCTGATAAGCGTGTACTACATTGTTGGCTGTGGGTTCTGACACTAGGCCAAACTATTTGGGATGTTCTTGTGCCAGTGTGGTTGGCACTTCATGTGCAGGGTCAAGGATGTCCATAAGACCCACTGGGGCTCAGAGTTTAGTGTTGGCGGCGGAATAAACCATGAGGCTGGAGCCAATTTATGGGGGCCTATCATGACCCCAGGAGGTTGTCACCATCTGCTGCCACCACTGAGGACTTCAGGTCCCTTGAGAAGGCCCAGAGTACCCTTCCAAGCCCATCCAAAATGCCCCTTTTAAAGCCGGGAACATAGGCGTGATGACCAGGCAGAGAACAATTAAACAAATGGTTTATTAACACAGTACTGGGGCAAGGGAAACAAGACAAGGTGCTTTAAAAGATATAACAGTGTTTTAAAAGGCAAAATAAATGAATCCAACGTGACTTCCTAGTTCACTTAACTGGTTACTACTTCAAGGCCCACAGCCCTCTTATACCAGGCGTCCTGCCTGCACTCACTCTGAGCCAAGTGAGGGATCTTTCTCCTCATACCAGACTATTCCCCTCAGTTTCACTTTGTGAGAGGGAAGACTGCAGAAGAGCAAAAGAACACAGTTTTTCAGTTCAAACAGCTTAAGTCAGAATCTCCTCACACAATCTCTGGAAACTGATTGGCTACAACCATTGCTAAGCCTTATGGGGATTGTATGCTGTCTACTTTCCACTCCCACACTGGTCTATCCTTGCTTCCAGTCCTGTGCAGATCATGACAGGGCCCCATAGGGTTTTCAAGGCAAGGGATTAACAGAGGTGCTTTGCCATTTCCTACCTCAGTATAGTGACCCTAGACTTTGTTGGTGGTCTCCTGTCCAAGAACTAATGAGGGCTGACCCCGCTTAGCTTCCAAGATCTGACAAGATCAGGCTAGGCTGGGCCATTGTGGTCAGGGTGACAAGAGATTGGAGGTGGAATGTGCAGTTAAGTCCAATGCTCCCTCTAAGCTGTGGAGTCTTGTGAGCAAAAAGTCTACTTTGTAAGCTACTGGCTTTAAAGTTGTGAGCAAGCCATTTGGCTACTGCATAAAGTAGTTTGCTCTGGAGCCCGCCTTCCTGAGCTAAGACAAAATTGTGTGAGCCAGAGGCTAAAAAACTGTGAGCTAGCTCACACTAACTCAGCTTAGAGGGAACACTGCCTGTGAGGTAGGCAGGGCTAAGAGAGCTCTTTACAGAACTGTCCTTGAGAGAACAGCTCTGACAGAACTATGGTTTGCCCAAGGTCATCCAGCAGCTGCAAGTGGAGGAGTGGGGAATCAAACCTGGTTCTCCCAGATTAGAGTCTGCGCAACTTAACCACTACACCAAACTGGCTCTCTAAGCATTTGGATGCTATTCTTCACACTCTTCTCCAAGATAAACTCCCTCAGTCATTCCTCAGAGGTCACTCTGTTCAGGCCTGTTATCATTTTGGTTGCGCTTTTCTTGGTGTGTGAGGGGAGGTCCTCTCAGCTTCTCCATATGTTTCTGGAACAGGAACAAAGAGACACGAACATTTCATTTACTTAATTTACAACAGTTGACATTTTGGTGGTTCCAAATATTCGCATACCCGTGGCATCGTTCGGGTACTCTTGAAACAGTGCCTTTGGGAGTGGGGTGAAACACAGTTATTTGGAATTTTTAAGCCACTAATTATAGGGAATTGAGTTCATCCTGGGAGCTGTGTGTCTGCTAGAAGAAATAAAAGGGAAACTTGGCCTATTGAAGTGATCCGACTGTTCAGTGACGTGGTTTGGCATCTTGAGATGGACCCTTTCTTCATGTAGATTTCCGTGGTAGGGAAAATGCAATAGGAAATAAAAGTCTCTGGTTTATTATTTTTCTCACTTCTGGGAACAATCAGGCAGAAAGCCCTCCCGATATAGCTGTTTCAGCGTGACAATCCCAGTTCTCCAACAATGCTGTCAAACCCTTTGATTCTGAGAATTGCAGACTTTCAGGACGACGAATTAGACTGTCTTGTTCCTTTGCAGGTAATTGCAACGGTAATTATCACGGTAATTGCAAGTGTGGCGTGGCAATCTTTGAGCTGTGCTCCAACTTCTTTGTCAATGGGAGAGATCTGCCCGAGAAAAAAAACACAAGTGATTCATTGAAAGAGACCGACGTCAAGTCGAGTTGGATGACTTGTGCGATAACTCTTTGCCAAGGAACTTTTGCTTTGTACTCTCTCCATCAACCCAGCAAAGTGTGCAAGACCCAAACCCAACTGGAGACAACAGGAAGACTGGCTTATCCTCCAATGGACTTTTGGATTGAAAGCAAGACTTTCATTGATAATGATCGGGAGGGGAGTGGCGTAAGATCATGGCAGGATTAAGTGTATGGAATTCTACACCAGTCATTCTTTGACAAAAAGGTGAAAAGGTGAAACTTTTTTTGTCATGTTCCTCCTTGTGTCTTCAAATCATTCAGAGAATGAGACCACCTGCATCATCACAACTTGACTGAGTAGTAATTGCCATGAGCCAAGGCACTTACTGGGAATGGGAAGGAAGGTGGCATAGTATAGTCCAGTCTTGTCAGTTCTTGGAAGCTAAGCAGGGCCGGTACTATTGGGAGATTTGGTTAATATATCAGAGTTTTGTCCAGTTATAGAAACGTGATACTGAGTACAGTAAATAAATCTCCCAAGAAGTATATTGCAAAAAAGGTAAACTTGCATTTATTCAAGTAGTTCCAGTTCACATTCAGGTTGCAATAAAAAGGAGAGAGAGAAGCCTAATCTAGAGAGTACTTTCCCTATCACAAATGGCCATCTTGTCCAGTATCATGTGTGTGGGAGTATGAGGGCATTGTCTCTACAGGAGAGACCTGCAGAGATATGTGTCTCCATGGAAGGCCATGTCGAGAAAATGAGAGGACAAAGGGAGAGGAGAGGGCAGTTCCCAGGTTAAGACAAAGAGAGGCATCCCATTCAAGGCATGTTCAGGCATGCTAACTCATGCACTCCAACAAGTACTTGGATGAGAAACCACCAAGACAGACTCTGCAGAGGAAGGCAATGACAAACCAACTCGGCTTCTCGCCTGCCTTGAAGTCCCCTTGCTGTGACTTGATGAATACATAAGTACATAAGGCACCTTCTGCTCTTCACCAGGTGATGAGGAATGGGCTGAAGTTCTGGGGCCACTTTAGAAGGAAGCATCTGAGATGCCTTCAGGAGTCCTCTTTAATGTTCAAGAGGAGTCCCAAGACAATGGGCCTGTTCTCTCGCTCTGGGATACAGCCTTATCTTCTAACTCAGATTATGAACCTCCTGCCTCAAAGCACACTGCAGACCCTGAGGTCTCTCCATAACTGTCAGGTTCATCAGCAAGTAAATCTCCACACACGTTTCCAGGGAAGCATTATACTTTATTAGACTACAAGTCTGTTACCATGTCCACAAGATTATTGTTAGGAATGACCATGGGGTGGAAACATCCCTACATATAGCAGGATGAGGCAAATGGCTAAGCAAATGAAATC
>NW_015168676.1:118791-130484 GCF_001447785.1 Gekko japonicus | reverse complement strand
TTATTATTTTAGTAGGCAGCGTGTGGAGCCTGAAAACGTGTTTGAGGAATGCTTTGGCCAACATCCGTGCCGTTGGTACACTGGGGAATGGAATGAAATGAACCTGTTTGGAGAATAAATCCACGACTACCCAGATCACCGTCATGCATTTGCTAGGGGGTAAGTCTGTGATGAAATCCATGGAAATCACCACCCATGTTCTATTTAGAGTTGGCAATGATTTCAGTAATCTGCGGGGTTTCCCCTTACGTGGTTTACACATGATGCAAGTTTGGCAGGAGTGTACAAACAGAGATAAATCCTTGCGCATGTGTGGCCACCAGAATTTGTGTTGTAGAAGGTGTAGCGATTTCACAAAACCTGTGTGGCCAGCCGGCTTATATCCATGCACCAGTCCCATTACCTCCCCCCACAACAGTTTTGGAACAAAAAGTTTTGTTTCCTTATACCAGCACCCATTTTCCCCAAGCACTAAATCCCCAGCCACCTCCACTTCCTGTTTGTCCAGTTCTGAAAAGGCGGTGGTGAATTTGGCTTCCCATCCCCCAGGAGGGGGGCCCACTGGGGAGGTACATTTAGCCTGCCTCCATGTCGTCACCACTCTGCCCAATTGAAAAGGCGTGAACATGGACTTTAGGACCTCCTCGCGTTGGCTTTCATGCTACGGGAGGTGGGACAAGGCATCTGCCAGCGAATTTGCTTTGCCTGGGAAATGGTGCAGGGTGAATTGAAACTTAGAGAAAAAATCAGCCCACCAGAGCTGTTTGGCGTTTAGGTTCCGGGGGGTGTGAAGCACTTTGAGATTGTTGTGATCTGTCCACACCTCAAACGGCACCCTCGCCCTCTCCAACCAATGTCTCCACGTGGAGTGAGCTAGCCAGATTGCCCCTTCCTCCCTGTCCCAGACCGACCAATTCCGTTCGGTGTTAGTGAATTTGCAGGACACGTAGGCCAGGGGATGGAGTTTGCCATCAGCTCCTTTTTGCAGGATCGCACTGCCCATGGCAACATCTGAGGCATCCGTTTGCACCACAAACTTTTTAGTTTTGTCTGGGTGTGCCAGAATGGGTTCGGTGGTAAAAAGGGCTTTCAGTTTATCGAACGCCTCTTGGCATTCAGGGCTCCACAGCAGCTTAGCCCCCGGCTTAGTAGCCTCCGGTCCCCTCCCCTTTGTTTTCAGTAAGTCAGTAAGGGGCAAGCTCACCTGAGCAAAGTTCGGCAGAAAATTTCTATGGAAATTTGCAAACCCTAAGAAACTTTGGAGTTACTGGCGAGTTCTGGGGGCCTCCCACCCCAAAACATCCTTTACCTTTCCCCGGTCCATTTCAATGCAACCCAGAAAGTCAATTTCCATTTTATGGAACTCGCATTTTGACAGTTTGGCAAACAGTTTGTGCTTGTGCAACGTTTTGAGCACCTCTCTCACCAGCTGCACATGAGAGGTCTTGTCGGGGGAGTACACCAAAATGTCGTCCAAGTAGACCAGCACCCCCTTAAACAGGTGCTGGTGCAACACCTCATTTATTAAATTCATAAACAGTAAAGGAGCGGCCTGGAGACCAAATGGCATCACCAGGTATTCGAACTGTCCCAAAGGGTATTGAAAGAGATCTTAAATTCATCCCCTTCCCTTATGCGCACCCGAAAATAAGCATCTTGCAAATCAAGCTTGGAAAAGATCTTCCCCTTAGCCACTTCAGCTAAGAGATCTTTGATTAACGGCGTAGGGTAAGCATTTGTAGAGGAGACAGTATTCAACCCCCGGTAGTCAGTGCACAGCCGCAAACTATCTTTTTCCGGAATAGAACAGGGGCCGAATACGGGGAAGAAGCTGGCCGGATGAAACCTCTAGCCAAGGTTTTGTCAATAAATTTCTGCAACTCCACCTTCTCCAAGGGGCTTATGGCATAGAGCTTTCCCTTGGGCATTTTATGCCCCGGCAGTAGCTCGATTGCACAGTCAGAGTTGCGGTGGGGGGGAAGCTCGTCAGCTTCTTCTTCGCCAAAAACTTGAGCTAAGTTCTCTATACTCCTGAGGGATTTTGGCCAGTTCTTCAGTAGCTAAGCACGCTTGAACTTGGTCATTGCTAGGAACTGCACCCCACTTTGGGTTCCAGAGATGGCCTTGGCATCTGGGGGAGATGAACTTTATAATCCTGTCACCCCACAAAATATAGGGATCATGCCTGTGGAGCCATGGGTTTCCCAGTACCAGGGGGAATCTGGCCCCCGGGGACACAATAAAAGTTCGTTCCTCCCAATGGTCCCCTACCCCCATGCGTAATGGTACAGTCTCGTATTCACAGGGCTCTTTCATCGGGGACCCGTCCATTTGGGTGAAGACTAAGGGCTCAGCCAACCAGACCACATCCGCGTCCAGGCCTGCGATAAAGGAGGGGTTGATTAAATCTCACCCGCACTCTGAATCGATGAGGCCCTGGACCCTAATATGCGTGCCCATGGTGGGGTTCATAATATAGTCACAAAAAAGAGGGGTGGGTAGCTGCTCACCACTTTAGGTGCCTCCGTCGTTGGGTCCTGCTGCTCAGCGCCACTTACAGCAGGACCTGGCCTTTTCCCGCCGTCTCAGTCTCCTCCTCCCCATTCGCCTCGTTCTCCAACACCTCCACCTCGGCTTGCAGGGTGTGGGGGCTTCTGGCTTTTGCTGTTCCTTTTTTGGGAAGCAAGTCGCTCCAGAACTTGTCACCTTTTTTCCCCGTCACTCCTCTGCCCTCTCCCAAGGGACAGTTAGCTGCGAAATGGCCGCGGTCCCCACATCTTAGGCACAGCCCCTGTTTCATCTGTTGCTCTCTGACCAACAGCAACTGTGGGGTGGTCTTTGCCTTGGGGTGGGGTGGGTGCCGGGGTTCTCCCGGGCGCTACTGCGTTATCTAGCCGCATGGTGCGCAAGTGACTCTCGGCGCTCTCTGCCTCCTGCATCCATGCTGCTAAGTTTCTTGGGTCTCTGGTCCCCAAAACCGAGTTTTGAATGTCCGCATTCAGGCCCAGCCGGTACTGCTGCGCGAACACTGGGTCGGTCCAGTCCCGGATTTTGGCCACTTGCCGGTGAAACTCGGTTGAGTATTCCCAAATGGACAACTTGCCTTGTTTGAAAGTGCGGAGGAACGCCTCCACCTTTTCTCCCGCTGTGCGGTCTTTGAACCGGGCTTGTAGCACCCACATAAAGGCATCAATGCTCTCCAACTCCACCACCTCCAGGTTGTGCAGCCCCACATACCAGTTAGTAGCAGCACCCCGCAGGCGGGAAGCGATGAAATCCACTTGATTCTCCTCATTGGGGAACAGGTGAGCCCAGCGCTCAAAAAACTTCATCACCCATACGATAAAGAAGGAAAGGTTCTCCGGGTCGCCATCAAACGTAACATCAAGTAAGTCCTTGGGTCGTGGCATGGCCAGTGGTGGGACGGGACCCACTGGCTGCGCTGGGGCCTGTGGCTGCCCTGGCAGTGGTGGTGGAGGTGGAGGAGGGGGGGAAGCGGTGGTGGAGCCGGTTGTGGGATCGGCTGACCAGGTCCCGGGCCCAGTGCCAGGTGGGGGGATTCTCGATGGAACTTGTGGGATGGCCAGTTGGGTCTGTACCGCCCGGGCCACTATCCCCGGCAGGTTGTGGAGCAATTGTCCCATGTCTCGCATTATAGTGCGACAGTCCAGTTCCAAAGTATCCAGTCTCCGATCCACGTCCTGACCTGGATTGACCAACGATCTCGGTGGGAACAGGATGGGTCTACCCAGGGTCATTCCAAAGCTCCCTGAGCTGGACCATGGGTCAAAGATACTGTCCCGACTCCTACTCCCTGGCATTGACCAGGTAGTTTGCGTGGAGTTGCCCAAATGCTGGCCCCAATCCCTCCCTTTACGGTGGTAGGTCACTCCCCTTCCCAAATGCACCGGGATGAATGAAGCCGCCGACCTAGGGGTAGCCCCTCCATTCATGGATACTGGCCCTTCTGGGCTTGCCATCGTCACGGGCGCCCCCATTCCTGATGTCATCGGATTGGGGGCCGCCAGTGCTGTCGTGGTTGAAGCCGACACTGGCACCGCCGTAGTAGTCAGGGTGGGCACTGACATGGTTGTCGGGGTAGGCACCCCTGCCCCACTGGGACCGCTCATCTCGCTCAGGAGAGACTCGACTCGATGGAGGAAAAGTGATTCCTAACAATTTATGTCAGGTTCAACAGCAAGTAATTCTCCACACATATTTCCAAGGAAGCGTTATGCTTTATTAGACTACAAGTCTGTTACCATGTCCGCAAGATTATTGTTAGGAATGACCATGGGGCGGAAACATCCCTACATATAGCAGGATGAGGCAAATGGCTAAGCAAATGAAATCCGAGGATGCGTGCGGGAATTCTCCCAGCGGGAGGTTACATAATAAGTGGGAGAGTCTCAGTGCCCCATGAGAGCCGAACAATTCACACCTGCGGTGGAACACAAGCCCTCCACCACCACCCCGTCACAAGGTCAGACAGATAACACAGTCTGGCAGCACTGGTTCTCACGGTCTCCCTATCGCTGTTTATGGCAAGTGGCAGAGCAGCGAGCAAGCGAGGAGGTATGCACCGTAGCGCCAGGAGCAGAGAAGGGAACAAGCAAAACATGGCAGCTAGCTGACAATAACTGACCACTTAAACACCAGAAGGCGAAGAAACATCCCAACCCTACTGGAGCATTCCTTGCCAAAACCAGGCAGGGGACCTTTAAGACCCAGTAATCTGTTCCTAGAGGCATGGGGCTTGTGCCTCTACCTCCTTGCAGGGGAGGAGCCACGGCTCAGTGGCAGAGCATCTGCTTGGCATGCAGAAGGCCCCAGGTTCAACCCCTCGCATCTCCAGTTGAAAGGACCAGGCGGTAGGTGATGTGAAAGACCTCTGCCTAAAATCCTGGAGAGCTGCTGCCAGACTGAGTAGACAGTACTGACCTTGATGGACCAATGGTTTGATTCAGTATAAAGCATCTTCTTGTGTTCAGGAGTTCTTAAGTCCTTGGTCCACCTTCAGCCTTTGCTGGAACAACATCTGAACTCCCTGCACTGCTGATCCCTGTCTCTGAGCAGGACAAAGACTTGACTGCTCTTGGTAATGGTACCATCCAAGGAAGCTTGTTGCCTTTCAAGAGATCACGGCACTCTTCTTCAGAAGAGGACCAAGTATATTGGTGGTGGGAAGTGGCATCAGGTCACAGCTGATTTATGGTGACCTTTTGGGGTTTTCAAGGTGAGAGTAGTTCAGAGGTGGTTTGGCATTACCTGCATAGTGATTATGGACTTAGGAACATAAGGACACCCAAAGACCCCTCCTGGATCAGACCAGTGGTCCCTCTAGTCCAGCATCCCGTCCCACACAGTGGCCAACCAGTTCCTCTGGAGGGCCACAAACAGGGCACAGAGGCTGAGGCCTTCCCCTGATCAGACCAGTGGTCCTTCTGGTCCAGCATCCTGTCTCACATAGTGGCCAACCAGTTCCTCTGCTATTGCCTGCCTCCATGTCACAACACTGGTATTCCTTGGAGGTCTCCCATCGAAATACTATCCAGAGCCAACTCTGCTTAGCTTCCAAGGTCTGACAAGATCAGGCGTGAGAAGTCTTAATTGCCACCCAACCAAATTCTGATGGTGTTGATAGTCTTGTCCCTTTCCTTTGGCCACTGATATTGAAATATTGGACTCCCTGGGGTTTTTGAAATGAGTTTTGATTCTCTTTTATGAATATTATGAGTTCTGTGTTTTGATAACAGAATAGAGCAGCAGCAGCAAAAAAAGAAAAGAAAATTGAAGAAATTTAAATAGCTTAATACTCAGATTGTATAATCATATTCTTGTAGTTGTAGTCATTAATCTTTTATAGTTACATATCTACTAGTTATTATATGATAGTATAAACCTTGTATCAAGTTGAGGAAAATGTTTTTTTTTTACTCTTTTTATTTTTATGTTTCTTGAGCCAGTTTGGTGTAGTGGTTAAGTGTGCGGACTCTAATCTGGGAGAACCGGGTTTGATTCCCCACTCCTCCACTTGCACCTGCTGATGTGACCTTGGGTCAGTCACAAGCTCTGGCACAGCTGTTCCTGAAAGAGCAGTTTGTGTCACTCAGCCCCACCCACCTCACAGGGTGTCTGTTGTGGGGAGGGGAAGGGAAAGGTCGCCCTGAGACTCCAAGTGAAGGGTGGGTATAAATCCAATCTCTTCCTCCTCCTCCTCCTCTTCTTCTCCTCCTTCTCCTTTTCTTTCTCCTCCTCCTTCTTCTTCTCTTCCTTACTAGCCCTATCGATAGGAAATAATGGAAATATACACAGAAATACATTGTGTTAAATTATTGATCATCTTACCATATTTTGTTAGCTGTTGTAGATTTTCTGGTTTGTATGGCCGTGGTCTTGGCATTTTAGGACGTGATGTTTCACCAGTAGCTGTGACTGGCATTCTCAGAGGTATAACACAGAAAGATGGAGGACTCTCTGTGTCAGGGTGAGAAGAAAAATGATGGTACTCCATCTTTCTGTGTTATACCTCTGAGGATGCCAGTCACAGCTACTGGTGAAATGTTAGGTCCTACAATGTCAATGTTACAATATTAGGTCATACAGCCCGGAAAATCTACAGCAGCTAATGAACTCCATCCGTGAAAGCCTTCGACAACATATTTACCATATTTTGATTTATTACTATACCTTTCCATGTTTTATATTCTTTTATTATGCAATGTCCTTAAAATGTGCTCTAACAAATGATGTTTTATGCTTCTCACTTTTCCCTTTGTCCCTTTTCATTTGGTACCCCTTTAAATGGTGAAATAAAAAAATATATAAAGAAAATTAAAGAAACAAGGCATCAGTTCCATTTGGTGTTCTGATTTCAAAAGACTGCAGAGTACATAGTGCAATTTATCAAAAATTACAAATGGGGTGGGGGGGAAGAGAAGGAAATACCATAGGGCAATTGACTCCATTAAGTTTAAGGGACTTGCCAAGTATGGAGATGTTGAAGCTATGAAATGAAGATTTATCCACCTTCCGCACTTCTCTGGGTCAGCTTGTGCAATTAATATTCTCTGCCTTTTATCCTTAACTCTAATCTCCCGAGAATAACAGGGTTGGCAGTGACATGCCTAGCGTAAGGCACATTACAAAAAGAATCACATGGCAGGGCGCTCCAAACCGCCCCCAGTCTCAACAGACGCTGTTTCTGGTTTGCAAAACTGGTTCTAGGCAGGGTTGCCAGCTCTGGGTTGGGAATTACCTGGAGATTTTGGGGGCAGAGCCTGAGAAAGGCAGTGTTTTGGGAGGGGAGGGTCTTCAGCAATGTTCCCTCTAAGCTGTGGAGTCTTGTGAGCAAAAATTCTGTTTTGTGAGCTACTGGCATTAAAGTTGTGAGCGAGTGACTTGGCTACTGCATAAATTAGTTTGCTCTGGAGCCCTCCTTCCTAGCTAAGACAAAAATGCATGAGCTGGAGGCTGAAAAACTGTGAGCTAGCTCACACTAACTCAGCTTAGAGGGAACACTGGTCTTTAGTGGGGGACAATGCCACAGAGCCCACCTTACAAAGCAGCCGTTTTCTCCAGGGAAGCTGGTCTCTGTAGTCTGGATATGTGTTGTAATCCTGGGAGATCTCCAGGCTGTTCCTGGAGGTTGGCAGCCCTGGTCCAATGGCACTGGGATGGGCCTGAGATTTGGGGTTCTCAGGAAGTGCAACACCAAACCATGCCCTGCTGATATCAGATTCATAGAATCGTAGAATCATAAGAGTTGGAAGGGACCTCCAGGGTCATTGTTGTATTCTGTCCTAGGCCACACACGTGGTCTAGTACACACGTGGCCTTGTGAATAGGCAAAGCTTCACTTCTAGAGACAATAGCCAGCACGGATCCTAGAATGGACCTATCGAGAAGTCAGGATCTGGAGATAGACCTATGGGAATTGGGGTGCACTGTAAATAAACCAATCACGTGTGTGTGTGTGTTGGGGTATGATCAGCAATGGGGATTTAAGCAGACCTCCGGTCCTGATTTCCCTGTCTTGTAACTTGGAGTCGAAATAAACTATGAGCTGATTTACTTATAACACGTCTGAACCCAATACTTTTCACTGGCGATGAAGGTGGGATCCCGATGAGCCCACCTGATCTAACATCTGACCCCGAGACTCCAGAGTCCACACTGAGCAACGCACCATGCATCAAGAACCAGCTCACCGCGCCCCGCATCAGTTCTCCGGTCATGGCTGCTGCTCCGGGACAAATCTCTGTCTTCGACCCAATTCATCCCGAGCTGTGGGAAGCATGGGTCGAACAGCTAAAATACTTCTTCGAGGTGCAAGGTACCAACGATGACACCAAGAAGAAGGCATGGCTGTTCAGCATGTGCGGAGTCGCCACAATCCACCTGGTCCAGAGTCTCATCACTCCCACGACCTTGGAAGCCGCCACCTACGATGAGCTGGTCAAGACCCTCATGGACCACTTTGCTCTGAGACCATCCAAAATGGCGTTGTGCATGGACTTCTTTGCACGCAATCAAAAGCCAGGAAAATTGGCCGCCCTCTTCATGGCCGCTATTCGCAAGTTAGCAATAAACTGTGAATTTCCCACCATCCAGGACACCCTCCTAAACAAATTTGTCTGGGGCATCCGAGAACCGAAACTACAAAGAAAACTAATTGGCCACGATGACCTCAATTTGGACAAGGCACTCAAGGTGGCCACAGCGTTCGAGAAAGCCCAGACTCCACACACCACACTCCACACACCAGGCCTTCACCTTCCAGAGCTCCGACATTTCGAATGACAACGAGGTCCAATGCCCGGCCCGTCTCAACATGCGAAATCCGGCTGGGATGGCTCCGCCAGCAAGGACCACCACCCAAGCGCCCTCCAAACCCATCACCCATGCACAATGTGCCAGCTGCGGGGAGGACCCTGAGCACCGTTCCTTCCAGTTCCGCAACGCAATCTGCAGGACCTGTGGTAAAGCCATCCATCTTGCATATGTGTGCCATTCCTGAAGACACCAACACTAGGCATCCACACACCACCAGGACACAGTGGAGCTACACACCATGATTGTGAACCACCAGCACCAGGTACTGAATTTGCCCCGGGACGCCCCTAACAAGATAGATCTCAGGGTACTGATAGAGTGGTCCCCATGTGAGATGGAGCTGGACACAGGCTCGTCCTTCTCCATCATCTCAGCTGAAACTCTTAGGAGGCTCTGCCCCCAAGGGGGACCCCTCCTAGAGAAGCCAGCCAGCCTCAGCTTACGGGACTTCCAAAAAAACTCGATGGCCATCAAGGGGTGGGGCAAATTCAGAGCACAGTATAAGGAATTTCACAGACTATTAGATTTATTGGTGGTGGAGGGCAGGCTCACCAGCCTGCTGGGACTGTCGTGGTTTGGGCCCTTGGGATCTGGGGTGACAGGGGTAAACCATGTTCGGCCACAGGACTTTGACTCAGTATGCGATGAGTTCCCAGTCACATTCGATGGGCCGCTAGGCCACTACACTGGACCTCTGGTCTCCCTCAACTTAGACCCCGTGGTATGGCCCCTTCTGGATGAAGGCCAGACGCACCCCGTTCACACTACAGCCAAAAATAGACATAGAACTAGATTGCCTGGTGGAGCAGGGGGTCCTGGAACCAGTGTCCCACGCCCAATGGGAAACCCCTATTGTCACACCGGTAACGCCCAATGGGGACATCCGGATATGCGCGGACTATAAATGTACTATCAATAAAACCCTCCAGGATCACGCTTATCCGGTCCCCGTCGTCAGCCATGTTCTCGCCTCCCTGGCCGGTGCAAAAATATTTGGCAAATTAGATTTAGTGCAAGCCTATCAGCAGCTACCAGTGGACGATGCCACCACCGAAGCACAAACAATAGTAACCCACAGGGGGCGTTCAGGGTTCAGTGGTTGCAATTTGAGGTTAGTATTGCCCCGGGGATTTTCCAAAACCTAATGGACTGTTTGCTTAAAGGTATCCCCAGGGTCCAGCCATTCTTTGACAATGTTTTAATTGCGGCCCCCGACGTGGAGACCTTTGCGGTGCAACTGCGGGCTGTCCTCCAATGGTTCAATGACGCTGGCCTCAAGGTAAAGCGCGAAAAATGCCTGCTGGGTGTGCCGCGGGTGGAATTCCTGGGATTTGCAGTAGACGTGCAAGGCATCCATCCCACGGAGGACAAGATATGAGCTATCACACAGATGCCTACCCCCTCCTCCAAGGCCAAGCTCCAGGCTTTCCTCGACCTCTTGAACTTCTACCACTCATTCCTGCCCCACAAGGCCGCCGTCGCAGAGCCCCTGCACCGCCTCCTTGACAAGCACACTCCATGGGACTGGGGCCCTCGACCGCGTTCCGGACAGTAAAGGAACAGTTAACGTCCAATGCAGTCCTCGCACACTTTGATGAATCCCTTCCTGTGATTCTTGTGTGATGCCTCACCATATGGGGTAGGGGCGGTCTTGGGGCACCGGCTAGCAGATGGGCGCTTATTATTCACACGGGGGGGGGGATGGCCCACCAGTCTGGTGGGCCCGGTATTTGTGGCGTTCTCATCTCGGAGGAACGAGCTGTCGTCGCACAAGGGCTGCCTTCTATGGGGGAGTCGGGTGGTAGTTCCCGCTCCCCTGTGCCAGCGCATGCTCGCTGCACTGCATGAAACACACCCGGGAATTGTGCGCATGAAGACTCTGGCCCGGAGCTATGTGTGGTGGCCCGGCATGGACCAGGAAATAGAAATAGAAGACCGGGTGAAGAGCTGTCAGGCTTGCCAAGAGTCATGGCCTGAACCCCCAAGTGCTCCAGTGTGGCCATGGGAATCCTCCCACAGACCCTGGGCCCGACTTCACCTGGACTTCGCGGATCGCTTCCGGGGACAGATTTTCTTTATATTGGTGGACGCATACTCTAAATGGCTGGAGGTGGTCCCGGTTCCCTCCACTTCATCCAGATCTGCTATCCGTGCTATGTGGCAGATTTTCAGCACCCATGGCATTCTGGACTCCCTGGTTACAGACAACAGAACAGCCTTCACCTCGTCTGAATTCCTGGACTTCGTGCGCTACTACGGGATTTGGCACATCTGTTCCACGCTGTTCCATCCCACAACCAACGGCCAGGCAGAACACATGGTCCAAACCACAAAGGGGAGTCCCTACAAAGGATGGGCCAGGGGGACCGGTATGATAAACTGGCCGCCTTCCTATTTGGTCATTGAGTGACACCGCACACCACCACTGGCCATAGCCCAGCCGAGCTCCTGATGGGATGATACCTTACAATACGACTGGACCGGCTACATCCTGATTGAGCCCCGGAACACAGTGCAGCCCCAGAGAACCAGGAAGCCCCGTGTGGGTTCTTTCCAGGGGACTCTGTGCACACTAGGAACTATGCCCGGGGTCCCGCATGGATACCAGCCAGGGTGGTCAGGGTCATGGGCCCCTTGTCCTACGAGGTCTCTGCAGATGACGGCCAGCTGCTGAAAAGGCACATTGACCAGCTACGCAGACCAGGACGTGCCAGAGGACAGTGAGGATGAATGCCCAAGCCCGGATCCCAACAACACAAGGGAGGACGAGGCATCCACCCAAGCCTTGCAGCGGCCAAGCGCATCTTCCGATGCCGGCAACGAAGGCACGATGGAGACAGCCCGGGACCCGGAGGCCA
>NW_015168676.1:105886-118766 GCF_001447785.1 Gekko japonicus | reverse complement strand
AGCGGACCTTCCTGCACCGGGGTTGGATCAGCCCACCCTGGTACCCGAGCTCCGACACTCGACCCGGGAGCAGAAAAAGCCAGCCTACTTAAGGGACTATGTGTGCTAGGAAGGTCTGAACTTAGGGGGGAGGGGCGTTGTATACTGTCCTAGACCACGCACGTGGTCTAGTATGCACGTGGACTTGCGAATAGGCAAAGCTTCGCTTCTAGAGACAATAGCCAGCATGGATCCTAGAACGGACCTGTCGAGAAGTCAGGATCCGGAGAGAGACCTATGGGAATTGGGGTGCACTGTAAAAAAAGTAATCATGGGTGTGAGCGTGTGTTGGGGTGTGATCGTGTGTTGGGGTGTGATCAGCAATGGGGATTTAGGCAGCCTTCCGATCCTGGTTTCCCTGTCTTGTAACTTGGAGTTGAAATAAACTATGAGCTGATTTACTTATAACGCGTCTGAACCCAGTACTTTTCAGTCATCTAGTCCAACCCCCTGCACAGTACAGGGAATTCACAAATACCTTCCCCCCACACCCACAGTAACTGCTGTTCCACACTCAAAAGATGACAAAAAAACCTCCAGGATCTCCAGCTCAAGTGGCATGGGGTAAAATTGCTTCCTGACCCCAAAATGGCCATCAGCCTTTCCCTGGACATGTCAGAAAGGGCCACGAGAACTAAGCACTGATGCAGCCCTCCCTGCCCTCCCTCTCATGATTCCTCATACAGGTTAGAGGCTTTTAGACAAGGGCCATAGGAGACGGATGGAACTACAATAAGGCTAGGTACCTAGACTACCTGCCCAGTACTAATCCAGACCCTTCCTTCTGCCTCTTTCCATTCTCATGGCTACAGGTCGCCATTACAAAAGAAGTTCTGGCAGTCTATCCATTCCAGATACATATCTCTCCAATGTGCTTCCTTGCATGGGTTTTCCAAGCAAAGTCTGGCTGACTCCTCCCAAGGTGTTTTCATTTATCCATGGTATCCATGTTGAGGGATGTGCACCTAATCCCCCCCCGCCCCCAGATCCAGATATCAGGTAGCTGGAGAATACTGGTATTCCCAGTTATCCAAGTTCCAAATACCATTTTGGTATTTGAATCTGGGTTTTCGCAAGGATTCCCATAATATTTGCTCCATCAGTCCCGATGGGGGACCTTTCTGGAGGTCTGGAGGGGCTGTGTTTTGAGAAAATGGTATCAAAATTGCAGCGGAGCTGCTGGTGCCTGTCCATTAAATAACCCCCAAGTTTCAACTGACTTGGACCAAGAGCTTCACTTCTATGGGCCCCTAAAAAAGGTGCCCCTCACCATCATTTCCTGGGGGGGGGGGATTCCATTCTTTTTCCAGGGCAAAGGATAGCCAAAGACAAGAACAAGCAAAGTGACCACTGGACAAAAGTCTTTCAAAGGAGACAGGACCAACAACCCCAAAGAACCAATGCGGAAATAGGGAAGCCCAGCAAAAGTGCGAGTCAGCATGGCAAGACTAACACAACAAGAGTACTACCCGAGAATCCAAGCCAATGCCAAACTAGAGAATCTGCAAGGTGAACAAATGTAAAATCAGAGAATTCATGCCTATGGACACCCCAAGAATCCAGGCAATGTCAAACCTGAGAATCCACCACAAACCCAACACAACCCAACTTGAGCAAAGAACACAATGTTGCAAGACCAACAAAACCAATTTCAAAGGACAGAATCAAAACCAAACCAACATGGGAAGTGGATACCAAGCCCCAGGAAGGTAGACACACAGCAAATTGAAAGAAAAATAATAATCCTGGTATCCTTAAACCACTGGCTCCTGATATTCCTGGTTATTCCCAAATATTTCTGGGATTTTTTGGGACCATTTCCTGGTATCCTGGAAAATGCTTCTGGATATCCAAATATAACCAGGAAATACCAACAAGATATTTATCAGATATATATTTAGACTGCACACCCCTGTCCATGACCAGACTAATTGTTGCTTAATTAGAATGGGAACTTGATCATACCTGGGATTTTAACTGAAGTTATGATGAAGTGTGATAGAAGAAACTGGGAAACACATGCGCTTTGCATTCTGGGACTTCTGTGTCCATGCCACACTTCAGCATTTCTGTCTGCCATGTCCTACTGAATGCTTATCAACTCTTCTGGCTTCCTTTACAGTTCCTCAAAAGTATCTTCTGGGGAAGAACCCCCACTAAATATAATTTAAATTTTGCTATCCTAGAAATTCAGTGGCAACTGGGTTGCATGGAACAACACTGAGCAATTTCCAGATTATGAAAACCCACTTGGGCGCCTTTCAAAATTCCTTGGAGAGTCCTCATGAAGAACAACACCCAAGTTTACTTCAAATTTACTCCTCTTAAATTACAGGTTCCTGGAAGACCAATCATGAATTTTCTGAATTTTTTTACAAGATACAATGGACAAACAATGTATTGCTGGTCTGCCGGTTGGGTTTCTTTACTATGAAATATGAACATGGATTTGCCAGTCTCACGAAGGCTAATCCGATTGTAATACTCTTGGAATTCTTTCATATATGATATGCAAATTTCATTGGATAAAAGAGAAAACCACAGATCTTTGTACTCCACTCAGACTAAGCCTTTTGAACATTTTATGGGCTGACCCCCAACCCCCACGTACTTGGATTTCAGCAGACGTAGTCCTATTGACGGCAGTGGGATCAAGTGCTCAGGTTATTCCCAGTTTAAATCATTCACACGGGCATAGACGGCTTTAAAGGGGGATTACATAGATTCATGGAGGAGAGGTCTATCTGTGACTGCTAGCCCCAGTGGCTAAAGGGAACCTCTATGTTCAGAGGCAGTAAACCTCTGAATCCCAGGGCCAGGAGACAACATCAAGGGAAGGCCTCAGCATCTGTGCCCTGTTGTTGGCCCTCCAGAGGACCTGGTTGGCCCCTGTGTGAGACAGGATGCTGGACTAGATGAACCACTGGTCTGATCCAGCAGGGCTCTTTCGATGTTCTTTTCAGGGGAAGGCCTCAGCCTCTATGCCCTGTTGTTGGACCTTCAAAGGAACTGGTTGGCCACTGTGTGAGACAGGATGGTGGACTAGATGGACCACTGGTCAGATACAGCATGGCTCTTCTTATGTTCTTAACATCAGTGGAAGTCCTCAGCCTCTATGCCCTGTTGTCAGACCTACAGAGGAACTGGTTGACCACTGTGAGAGACATGATGCTGGGCTAGATGGACCACTGGTCTGATCCAGCAGGGCACTTCTGATGTTCTTATGTTCTTATTTGGTACAATTCCATAATCACTCTGAACCACTTGTTGGGTTACAAAAATGAAAGACTGAATCTTTTTTTCTGGAATGAAAAAAGAAAAAAAAGGATTGACTTGAAATCCTGGAGCGAAAAAGTATTGGTTGTCTGATGACTTTGCAGACAGGTTGATTTTGATGATGGGATGGCTGAGTTTTGCCTAGACAGGTCCTAGTCTCTGAACCAAAGTGAGAATCTACTTGGGCCCCTGCCACACGGGACGGCTGAAACGCGGCTACTCAGAAACTTGAGATGCCGCGGCGGGATCCCACGGATCCCCTGAGCCGCGGCGCATCGCTCCCCGGCACGATCAGATGCCGGGGAGGAAAAATCCGATGAGAGGGGGAGGCTGCCGAACTGCGCATGCTCGAGCAAGGACGCGCCGCCGATCCCACAGCCCAGCTTGAGGCGCTCCAATGGATGCAACCACCTAGATAGGTGGTTCTTTTTTACGGCGCGGTATCGGCATTTGGGACGGATCAGGGACGGAGACGGCACGCTCCCCAGATGTTGAGGTGGGATTGCGCCCGTTTGCTCCGCCCCCGTTCCGTCCCGCTCCCGGTCCAAATGGGCTTGTATGAACAGGGCCTTGGTTTCTCAGCAAGTGAAGCAATTTCCATGACTGAATCAGATTCTGAAAAATGGATTTCTGTCTGAGTGTAACAGCTAACAGATACACAAAGCTAGGAAAGGTAGACTTTCCCCTACTCAACTGTTGTCAGAATCTGGTTCAAAATAATCTTCAATCAAAGGGTGGAGGGGCAAGATTACCATCAGAAGAGAAAGAGATGGTGGATCAAATATGATCTTGCTTTGCTGAATTTCTGCTAGATGAAGATGGCTGCTGAAATATACTGGGTTCAGACGCGTTCAAGTGATCAGCTCATAGTTTATTAGTGATTCAGCAAGGGAAAGAAAAAGACTGCAATCCCTGGCCGAAGCCAGGTATTTATGCCTGAAAAGGGTTACACCCCAAAACACACCCCACTCCCAACGATAGGCCACTTACACTCCATTGTTTCCCAATTGGTTTACTCTAGGATCCCTGTCTCCCTACTGGTCCATTCTAGAATCCCAGCAATCTATTGTTATGCATCCCAAGCTCAGTCCCTTTGCAAGGGCAGTTCAGGCTCAATACATAACAGCTGCCTAATGAAGATACCCACTCAGTGTAACCAGGATGGGGATTCCTCTGCTCCCTTCCAACGATTTCCTTCCATATCTCTTCCTCCGTTTTCTTTTCATTCATGTTTTCCCCTCTAATGGCTCACTCAGTTAAAGACAATGTGAAACTGATCAGGACAGCTGATTATTTATTCCAGGTGTGATGCAGAGGGAGTTAAGAAGGGGAAACATCGCTGTATGGAAAAACTATAGACACCAGCAAACATTCAGTTTTAAAAATAAAAGAAAGCACCATTGATAGGTTCTCTTTCGCTTATCTGAGTTCCTGAACTTCTCCAATGGAGGCATTTTCTCCATAGGAAGACCAATTGTAGACCAATTGTAATTCTGCGAGATCTCCAGGCCCCACTTGGAGTTTGGTAGTCCTACCAGGAACATATACTTTAAAAACTGATATTGTACAAGCTACGGCCTTCATTACACAGCAGTAATTTGGATCGATCATATAACATTTACCTAATGAATTGTGATTAACACAGAACAAAAGTTTGAGTCCAGTGGCATCTTTAAGGCCAGCAAAGTTTAATTCTAGGTATAAGCTTTCATGTGCAGGCACACTTCTTCAGAAACATTGAAACAGAATTCCTTAAGACTTACATATGTTTCAATGTATCTGAAGAAGTTTGCACGCACACAAAAGCTTATCCTCAGAATTAAACTTTGCTGGTCCTAGAGGTGCCACTGGACTCATCCTTTGCTCTGTTGTGTCAGTCCAACATGGCTACCTGCCTGAATCAGTGATTAACATAGTCATAGTTATATGTCATAGTTAATGATTCCCCTATTCAGTTTATAGGCTTTTTAAAAAAGGTGACGGAAACCCAATTGGGCAGTGAAAGACGACCGGGTTTTATTTGCTTAGCCATTGGCTTTGGTGGTTGTAACCAAGAGGCTTAGGAGACAGGGCATTTAGGAATTCCCCGGATGCCTTCGTTAGCTTGTTAAAGGGATGGATGTTTGTATTTGATAAATGAGAGGAAGATGGGCAGCAATTAGCATGGCAGGTTGAATGGTGTGGGGTTTCGTTATCTGTAAATGATAGAGCCAGGGAGCCAGGAATTCCTCGGGCAGGTTAAGGCCGTGGGCTTTTGGCAAATGAGTAACTATTTTGTCTGTGATGCAACCTCAGGCTATTAGTGCCCTCTTTCCCCCACACAATGATAAACACACCCGCTTAGCTGGAATTCCACCTCAGATTTATGGTTTAAGGAAAGCTGGAGGGGAGGGGGGGGCTTCTCAACCGGTCCTCTTGGCTCAGTGGCAGAGCCTCTACTTGGCATGCAGAAGGTCCCAGGTTCAATCCCTGCCGTCTCCAAGTCAGAAGAACCAATTAGATTCAAGCCCAAGAGCATCATAGAGACCAACAAGATTTTGGGGGATAAGCTCTCAAGAATCGAACCTTCCTTCATCAGGATCTCAAAAAGTTCGTACCCTGAAAACTTTGTATCTCCATGGTGCTACTGGACTTCAGTCTGGCTCTTCTACTGCAGACCAACATGGCTGTCCTTTGAAACTGAGGATCAAGTAGTAGCTGGTGTGAAAGACCTCGACCCGAGACCCTGGTTGCCAGTCAGAGTAGACGACTGACCTTAAGAACATAAGAGAAGCCATGTTGGATCAGGCCAATGGCCCATCTAGTCCAGCACTCTGTGTCACACAGTGGCCAAAACCCAGGTGCCATCAGAAGGTCCACCAGCAGGGCCAGAACTCTAGAAGCCCTCCCCAGTTGCTCCCCAAGCACCAAGCCGACAGAGCATTACTGTCAGGTTCCACAGCCAACAATGGAGTACACGCTTATCAGAAAGGTTATACTTTATTGCAGAGCTATAGAGGCATTAACATAGTCACTGTTAAGAATGGCAACAGTCCTACAAGCATAATGGGATATAGGGTATTCGTATGCACCCCCCCCTTTCCATAAGCCAATTAGCCAGGCTCCTACGTGCGGGAGAAGCGTCCCCGGGCCATTAGAGGCTGCAGCTGGGAACTGAAAGCGCTCCCATGGTTCCAGGCATCCCAGACACTACACCAGCAACCTGCAAGGTCATTGATAAGCAAGGAGTACAGAAGCAAAAGAAAAGAAGCAGCACCTGGCCCAAAGAGGAAAAGAATTAACCCCCCCCCCCCCATCATGGCAGCATAGCTGACATTCTGCCCCCCGAAACTCAGCTTCTTCCGCCCAGGCCGGGAGACCTCCCGGTCAGTCCAGGAGAGATCCCAGTTTGTCCAGGAACTCCCTGTGGAATTTCCGCAACAGCTTAGGGGCCTGAATACCCCCTACTTCCATGCATTCTTGGTGCTGGGGTCCGAAATCAAGCCATTCCACCAGATAAAACAACCAACCGTTTCACTGTAGAGTCCAAAATCTTGGAGATTTCATAATGTTCCTCTTCCTCCAGCATAATAGGAGGGGGTACAGGCTGTGATGATCACCAGGGGCTCGACCCAGAATCCCGTTTCAGGAGGCTGAAATGAAACAATCCCCCCCATCATGGCAGTATAGCTGACATTCTGCCCCCCCGAAACTCAGCTTCTTCCGCCCAGGCCAGGAGACCTCCCGGTCAGTCCAGGAGAGATCCCAGTTTGTCCAGGAACTCCCTGTGGAATTTCCGCAACAGCGTAGGGGCCTGAATACCCCCTACTTTCATGCATTCTTGGTGCTGGGGTCCGAAATCAAGCCATTCCACCAGATAAAACAACCAACCGTTTCACTGTAGAGTCCAAAATCTTGGAGATTTCATAATGTTCCTCTTCCTCCAGCATAATAGGAGGGGGTACAGGCTGTGATGATCACCAGGGGCTCGACCCAGAATCCCGTTTCAGGAGGCTGAAATGAAACACAGAATGCAAATTCCTCAAATTCTTAGGAAGATTGAGATTCACTGCTACATCATTAATCACTCTTTTCACCTTGAATGGACCAAGGTATTTCCACCCCAGTTTCCGACTAGGACACAAGATTTCAATGTTTTTAGTTGACACATACACCGAATCCCCAGGCTGCAGAGCCCAGCCCTCCACCCTTCTCTTGTCAGCCTGAGTCTTGTAAGCCTCCTTAGCCACATTCAGTGTTTTACAAAGGAGTGGCCATAAGTCTTTCTAACGTTGGCACCAGTGAGTAGCATCCCCCGTCCCCAAGTCACTTGGCCCCTCCAAAAAGGGCACGGGGGGACTGCCGTAGCCATATAAAGCCTTAAAGGGGGGCTTCCCACCCCAGCACATCCCGGACCTTCTTTGGGTCCATTTCCAGCCCCTTATTCGAAATCCGATACCCCAAAAAGTCAATGTGGGATTTGTGGAACTCGCATTTGGAAAGTTTCGCAAACAGTTTGTGCTTGTGCAACGTGGTGAGGACCTCCCTCACCAATTTCACGTGAGAGGGGAGGTCGGTGGAGTACAGCAAGATATCATCTAGGTAAACAAGAGCCCCCTTGAATAAATGCTTGTGCAGCACTTCATTAATCAGGATCGTGAAGACCCCTGGAGCACCGGTATTCGAACTGCCCGAGGGGTGTGTTAAAGGCTGTCTTGTGCTCGTCCCCCTCCCTGATGCGTACCAAGAAGTATGCATCCCGTAGATCTAATTTTGAAAAGATTTTCCCTTTAGCTGCTTCAGCTAATAAATCTTTGATCAAAGGCATGGGGTAGGCATTTGTCGAAGACACTGCATTTAGTCCTCGATAGTCCGTACAAAGTCTCAACCCCCCATCCTTCTTTTCCCGGAACACGGGGGCTGCAAATGGGGAAGAGGCCGGGCGGATGAAGCCCCGGGCTAGGTTCTTGTCAATAAACCTGCGCAGTTCCCCTTTCTCGGCCGGGCCCATCGCATAAATGTGGCCTTTGGGTAGTTTCTGGCCCAGCAATAGTTCAATGCTACAATTCGAGTGTCTATGGGGGGGCAGCTCGTTCGCTTCTTCTTCCTCGAAAACCCTGGCTAAGTCCCGGTATTCAGGGGGTATGGGTTAATGATTGTCACAGTCACGAAAAACTGCTCACCACTTTTGGCGCCTCTGGGATCGGGCCCTGCTGCTCCGCGCCTCTTTAGCAGGACCTGGCCTTTTCCTGCCAACTTGGTGTCCTCTTCACTGGATTCCTCTTCAATTTCATCAGGGGTGACTTGCAGAGCCTTGGCAAATCTCGGCTTCCCCGCCGGCTTCTTCGCTAGAGTGGCGGGACGTGGTTTTGGGGGATCAGCTTTCCCCTTCTTCCCTGGGCTTGATCCACCACAATCCGCCACGAAGTGACCCTGCTCCCCACACTTCAGGCACAGCCCTTGCCTCATCCATTGCTCTTGAGTAGCATTGGCCACTCGCGTCGGTTTTGCCTTCAGCTGAGGTGGGGTAGGCTTACCTTCTGCTGTCACGATGTCTAGGTGGAGGGTATTCATGTGAGTCTCCGCACTCTCCTCCTTTTGCATCCAGGCTGGGAGGGATATCGTGTCCATGGCCTGTAAGACCGTCTCCCAGATCTCGGGATTCAGCCCCACTCGGTACAACTCCGCTAGCATTTGATCCGGCTAATTTTGGATTTTGACTGCGTGCAACTTGAATTCTGAGGAGTATTCTCTCACAGATTGCTTCCCCCGCTTCAGGATGCACAGGAACGCTCTCGCTTTGGGCCCGGCATTCTGATCCTCGAACTGGGCACGCAACGCCCACATAAAAGTGTCCAAATTCACCAACTCCACCCCAAGTACCCAGCTGCGACTGCTCCCCGCAGACGGGCCGCCACCACGTCTACGCGGCTACTGTAATCCGGGAACAGGTGCCCCGACCTTTCCACGAATTTCATCACTCAAACCACAACATAAGACAGCTCTTCTGGATTCCCGTCAAACGTGGCTTCGATCAGGTCTTTCGGCTGGTGATGCAAGGGAGCTCTTGGGCTGGCCGGCCGGGGCTCCGGCGCCAGCTGCTCACCCGGTCCTGGCACTGGCACCTCTGCTGGTTGCGGAGGGGGTGGGGGAGGCGGTGGTGTAGGGGGATTCACTGCCACTGCCGGTTGGGCATCCCGCTTAGCCCTTACGGCTTGGACCACCAACTGCGGGATCACCTGGATGACTTCTTCCAACTCCCGTTGCAGTTGGAGCCTTTCCCGGTCTGCCACCTCAAGCCTACGAGCCAATTCCTCATCCGCTCCTTGCCTTGGTCCGGTCCATCACCCAGGCTCCCGGCGGTGGCTCCAGGGCCCCCCCGAATGCTGGGTAACCAACTGCAGAGGAAAATCCCAGGTCGAACCGGCTGTCCCTCTGGAGCCCCTGGGTGAGCATATATGTCACTGCCGTGGAATCCAGGTTAAAATGGCCCCACCCCGAGCTCGGCCGGTACACTCGTAGGGGTGGGTGCCATGGCCCAGAGGGGTCAGGAACAGATGGGTCAAGGTCATCTTTGGTATGGTCCCCGTACCCTCCAGGGGAACCATCACTGGTGGTGTAGTGGTCACGGGTACCTCCGACTGGGTCGTAGGAGTTTCAGCTCCCGTCAAGGGGATAAGGCTCTCGTCCTCGCCTGGAACAAGGTGCTCCTCTCCGTTGCTCATCTCGGGTTTGAGAGAGGTGTGTAGATAGAGAATGAATGATTCTTAACAGAATGTCAGGTTCCACAGCCAACAATGGAGTACACGCTTATCCAAATGTAGCTAGGACCATGGCTTGTGTGAGGACTTCCAGGCTCTAGCAGGGGCACTGGGAGGTTCAGGTTGGGATTCTTGGCAGGGCTGACAACTCTTCACCCAGTTTTTGATGTCCCGATCCAGCCCCAGCCACCAGACGTAGCTCCTGGCCAGGGCTTTCATCCGGACCACCCCTGGATGCATCTTGTGGAGCACTGTGAGGACTCATTCCCTTAAGGGGGTCGGGATCACCACCCTGCCACCCCACATCAAGCAGTCTTTGTGGGCAGACAGCTTGTCCTTGCGGGAGGCGAACGCTGTGAATTCTACACCCCCCCCCAGAGCTGCAGGCCACCCTGTTCTCACCCAGTCCAGGATGCAGCAAAGGATCGGGTCCTTCACAGTGCAGTGAAGGAGTGCTCCAGGAGTGCGATCTGATGCGCAGGGGCCAGGTCTGGATCCGTAGCAGGCAGCGGAAGACGGCTTAAAGTGTCCGCATGGCCCATCGCTTTTTCAGGCTGGTGGACAAGTGCATACATGTAACCTGCCAAAAAACCAGACCACCGGAGCACCCGGGGAGACATCATCTGCGGGGTCTGGCGGTCGGGGGCCAGGAGGCTGAGGAGCGGTTTGTGATCTGTCAGGATAGTGAACAGCCGGCCATACAGGTAATGGTGAAATTTCTTCACCCCGGCCACTATCAAAACTACAATCTGCACGTAGTTTCGCTCTGCAGATGACAAGGTGAACGAATAATAAGCCACCGGAACCTCTCGGCCGTTCGGTAGCTAATGGCCCAGGACTGCCCTGACCCCGTACAGAGAGGCATCACAGGCAAGGACCACAGGCAAGGCTTCCATTAAAATGGGAGAGGACTAAGTGAGAAACCAGGAGGTCCTTCATGGCTTGGAAAGTGGCAGGGTGCTCAGGCCTCCAGATCCAAGGGGCGTTTTTGTCTAGCAAGTGGTCTAGAGGTTCCACCATGGCCGCCTTCAGTGGTAAGAAGGAGTGATAGAAATTCAACAAGCCAAGGAAAGCCTGTAATGTGGGAGGGGGAGCCAGCATGATCTCCTTGGTTTTCTCGGCAGTGGGGTGGATACCCAAGGGCGTCCACGGCGAACCCCAAGAACTCCACCTTGGGAACTCCGAGCAGGCCTTTTTTATGCTTGACCTTCAGGTTGGCCAAGTCGAAACGCTGGAGCACTGCCTGAAGCCGGTCAGCGAACGTCGATGTGTCCGGGGCCGTGATGAGCACGTCATCTAGAAATGGCTGAACTCCAGGGATCCCTTTTAACAAAGTGTACATAAATGATTGAAAAATGCCCGGTGTGACTGACACCCCAAACTGGAGCCGGTGAACTTTAAAAGCCCCCTTGTGAGTTGCAATCCTTTGGGCCTCAGCAGTGGCAGCATCCACCGGGAGCTGCTGGTATGCCTGGGCCAACTCTAATTTGCCAGAAACCCAGGGCCCCGCCAAAGCTGCGAGCACGTGGCTGACCACCAGTACCAGGTTCACGTGGTCTTGTAGTGCCTTGTTCAACGTGCACTTATAGTCAGCGTAAATGTGCACGTCTCCGTTGGGTTTAACCGGGGTGATTATTGGGGTCTCCAACCGGGCAGAAGTGACTGGTTCCAGCACCCCCTGTTCCACCAACCGATCGACCTCCACCTCGATCCTAGGCCTCATAGCAATGGGGGTGGGGGTGGTGCCTGGCCTTTACCCTGATGGGGTGGATGGCTCGGTCGAGGTCGAGGGAGATGGGGGCCCTGGTGTAGCGGCCGAGTGTGCCATCAAAAACCCTGGGGAACTTGTTGCACACAGCTTTAAGGTCCTCAGTCCGGATCTGGTTTATCCCTGTGATCATTAACCCCAGGGGCCTGAACCATGAAAGTCCCAGCAAACTGGAGAGCCTCCCCCCCCCAGCAAGTCCAATTGTTCGCAGAAGTCTTTGAACTGCACCGTAAACTTGCCCCAGCCCTGGACCACCACAGGGATCTTGTTAAAGTCCCGTAACTTAAATCCCTATGGCTTTTAAAGGAGGGGTCCCCCACCCATGGGCAGAGCGAGCGCAGTGTCTCCTCGGAAATAATAGAGAAGGACGACCCAGAGTCTATTTCCATGCTGCAGGGGGACCCCTCTATTAGCACCATTACGTGCACCTTATTGGGGCTATCAGCGGGCAAGTTACATACCTGGTGCTGCTAGTGATTGGCTGAGAGGGTATGCAGGTCGGTGTGGAGGTCTGTTGAGGTCTGGTGGGCCGAAGTCTTCTGGGGCAGTCCTCGGGAGTGGCAGACACGGGCAAGATGGTCTGGCTTGTTGCAGGAATGGCAGACCGCGTCCCTGAAGTGGCAAGACCAGTGTTCATGCGCCTCTCCGCAGCTGGCGCAGTACGACGATGAAGAGGCGAAGTCCTTGGCCGAGGAAGGTCCCGCTGGCTGATGCTGCTGTCGGGATGAGCAGCAGCATACCTGGAACACCTCCTCATCCTCGTAGACAGCCTCATTTGCACAATAAATGTTTCGTTTCATCGGGGTGGGCAAGCATCGGTTCTGAGATGAATAAGGCCTTTAGGTGATCAAACGCTTCTTGACATTCATTGCTCCATGGCAGCGTGGCGCTTGGCTTTGTAGCCTCAGGGCCCTTCCCCTTAGTTTTTAGGAGATCTGTGAGGGGTAAACTGACCTGGGCAAAATTGGGTAAAAAGGTTCTGTAAAAGTTAGCAAAACCAAGGAAGGATTGGAGCTGTCGCCTGGTCCGGGGTACCTCCCACCCCAAAACATCTTGA
>NW_015168676.1:91700-105458 GCF_001447785.1 Gekko japonicus | reverse complement strand
GGCAACAGTTCAATGCTACAGTCTGAATGTCTATGAGGGGGAAGCTCATCCGCCTCTTCCTCCTCAAACACTCTAGCCAAATCCCGATACTCAGGGGAATGGTTAACAGCTCCTCCTGAGCCAAGCACACCCGAGGACCCTCAACTATTGGCTGTTGGCCTCATTCCGGGTCCCAACGGTGGCTCCGGCATTTAGGAGAAATGAACTGCACTTTCCCGTTGTCCCATAATATGTAGAGGTCATGCCCGTGCAACCATGGGGCCCCGAGGACTAAGGGGAACCGGGCGGTTGAGGTGATCAGGAACGCTTTATTCTCCCAGTGTTCCCCCGCCCCAATCCGCAACGGCATAGTCTCGTATTCACATGGGTCTTTCATCATAGAGCCATCCATTTGGGTAAAAATAAGTGGATCTTTTAATTTTACCACCCCAGCCTCCAAAGCCGTAACCAGTGAGGGGTTGATAAGGTCTCTCCCGCACCCCGAGTCAATTAGGGCTCTCACCCGTATATCCGTGCCGAGGCTGGGGTTAATCGAAGTCACAGTCACGAAAAAGAGGGAGAGAAAACTGCTCACCACATTAGGTGCCTCCGGGATCAGGCCCTGCTGCTCTGCGCCTCTTACAGCAGGACCAATCCGTTTCCCGCTGGCTCAGGGTCCTCTCCGCTAGATTCCATCTCCCCCTCCTCGGGAGCTGCTTGCAACGCTTTGGCATATTTTGGCTTCCTAGTCGCTTTCTTTGCGGGCGTACTGGGGCACATTCGTGTTGGTTCACTGGGCACAGGCCCCGATCCGGCGCAGTCGGCCATGAAATGTCCCCGCTCCCCACATTTCAGGCTCAGGTACGAGGAAGGGATTTGATGCCACAAAACTGAGGCAAGGGTGAGGAAGACTATTGGGTTTGAAGGAGCCAGAGCATGAGGAAACATCTTCTGAGCTTCAAAAGTCATCCTGATGGTTACTGTGGGAAAGATAGGGTTGGGAAATTCCTGACGATTTGGGGTGGAGCTTGGGGAGGGGCAGGACCTCAGTGTTGTACAATGCCATGGAGTCCTCCCTCCAAAACAGCCAGTTTCTCTAGGGGAACTGATCTCTGTAGCAGGATTGCCAGGTCCTCTCGTCAATCTGGTGAGGAGATTTGGGGGGGCACTCTGGGGGCAGGCAGGGACATCGCACAACACTGCCAGACATGATGCTGTCACCTAAAAGTGACATCATCATGTTGGAGACACTGGGGTGATGCTCTGGTTTTTGGACAAAACTCTATGGTAAATTTGCCTTCAAACAGACCTCCAGACTTAACAGGGATCAGTTTCCCTGGAGAGAAGGGCTGCTTTGGAAGGTGGACTCTATGGCATTATACTCCTCTGAGGTCCCTCCCATCCTCAGACCCTCCCTTCTCAAGCTCCACCCCCCAAAAATCTCCAGGTATTTCCCAACCTAGAGCTGGCAACCCTAGATTAGATAGCCTTTAGGCCTGATCCTGCATGGGCTTACTGATAGTCTTGGCAAAAATAAAGTATTTGGGGAGGGGCCATGGCTCAGTGGCAGAGCAGCTGCTTTGGGTGCAGAAGATCCCAGGTTCATTCCTCAACATCTCCAGTTAAAAGGACCAGGTAGGAGGTGATGTGAAAGACCTCCGCCTGAGACCCTAGAGAGCTGCTGCCGGTCTGAGTAGACAATACTAACTTAGATGGACCAAGGGTGGTCTGATCCAGTATAAGGCAGCTCCATGTGTTCATTGTAGCTCTGATTTTTTTTCTTCATTTTGTTTGAAAAGTCTTTCAGGCCTCTTGCTTTGGTCTGCTGCTCAAATCCAAACTCAACGGAATCCAAGTCGCTCGTTGTTGTTCCCTCAGGGTAGGGAAGAACGATCACACCTCCAATCTACCAGGCAGCATAGGAAGACGAAATTCAGAAGACCAGCCCTTCCCGCAGGCCTGTGGCTTACGTGAAGGAGGCCAGAGGAAACCGGGGGAAGGGTATGCATTCTCAGTTGCCAGGCTTGGAAACAAATAATGATGAACAATAAGAGATAAAAGCTGGGAAGAAACAGAAGTCGAAAGAGGGGGGCCGTGAAACTGCTTATTGTGCAGCCCCTCCCTCATATTTAAATATTTCTGTAGCATCAAGTTTGGATAGGTATGCAAAACTGGCACAATTCCTAGCCAGAGGACAAACCATCTATGTCACATTGACAGGGATGAGATTTGGGGAGATGTTGTGCCCAGATTGGTCCTCCGGTAGCCAAACAATGGAGCAGGGCTCCTCAGGAGCAAGAGTAGGTTGTCAAGCTCCAGGCAGTGCAAACTGAGGGTGAAAAGCTATGGGGAGCAGAAAGCAGGGGTTTGAACTTGAAATGGCTCACAGACTGATATAGACTGGATTAGTTCATGAACCAACCTCCCAGTTCATAAGGGTTCATGGTTCTGTTCGTGGTTTGTCCATAAACCACAAATGGAACCAAACTGCAAAACTGTGGTTCGTGTCCATCCCTAAATATTATATAAAATCCAGAGATTTTTTAAAAAATGGAATAATGGACCAGGAAATTAGCACCTGGGCTCTTAGAAAGCACAGCATCTGGGCATGATAGAAAGAGCATCGAATCTCTGAGGTTTCCAATTGCAAAGTTCTTTAAAAACAAGAACCAGAACTTTACCTTTAGCCAGTTTGGTGTAGTGGTTAGGAGTGCAGACTGTAATCTGGGAGGACCAGGTTTGATTCCTCCACATGCAGCTACTGGTGGGACCTTGGGTTAGTTGCAAGTTCCCTCTGAGCTGTTATCTCATGAGCAGTTCTCAAAAGAGCTCTCTCAGCCCCACCTACCTCACAGGGTGTCTGTTGTGGGGAGAGGAAGGGAAAGGAGATTGTAAGCCGCTCTGAGACTCTGAGTGAAGGGCAGGGTATAAATCCAATTCTTCTTCTTCTTCTTCTTCTTCTTCCCCACAACAGTCACTCTGTGAGGTAGTGGGGCTGAGAGAGCTCTGAGAGAACTGTGTCTGACCCAAGGTCACCCAGCTGGCTGCATGTGGAGGAGAATCAAGCCGGGTTCTCCAGATTAGAGTGCACAGCTCTTAACCACTATACCACACCAACCAGGCCGGTGCTGCTTAGCTTTCAAAATCTGACGAGATCGGGCTACCCTGGGCCATCTGGTCAGAGCACCAGGTAGTAGGTGATGGGAAAGATCTCTGCCTGAGACCTTGGAGAGCTGCTGCCAGTCTTTATAGGATGTTGGACATAAATACCAGGGCTCAGAGCTGGCCTATGGGCTCTTACTCAGCCCGCGAGCAACTGGTATGCATGGAATTATAAGGTACTCCCCTTCTATGGTATCTCTTGGAAAAACCTGGTCTTGCATATGATTAAATACATTTATTGGGGCTTTTGTGGGTTCCCCAGGAAATCAGTTCCTTTCACTGCTAGGAATCAATTGCTTTTGTTTGTATTCTGAGTAAAAACATAATATAATTAATTGGGTTTGCCTGTGTCCTTTATAAAGTTTATATCTCCGGTACCTGACATTACATTTTATGGCACACATGGCCCGGCCCAACAAAGTGACATTTATGTCAGATCCAGCCCTTGTGAGAAATGAGTTTGACATCTCCTGCAGAGTGCCGGGGGTTGGACTAGACGACCTGCAAGGTCCCTTCCAACTCTAACATTCTATGATTCTATCTCTGGATACTGACCTAGATGGACCGAGGGTTTGGTTCAGTGTCCAACAGATTCCTGTGTTCATGTGACGTCTTGAATGCACGCGTGGCCCCCATTTCCTAAATTTGGCACATGATTTACCTTTGCAAGGCAGTACACTGGCAATTGGTAAATCTGCATTTATTCATGAGCCGAGGAAAGCGAATTTGTCTTGCCAGGAGGGAAAATCAACACCACGTCCCTGTCCATCTTAATATCTTGGTCATCTTCCCTCTTTGGCTGTCAGGTCTCTCTCCTCCGGTTGTTGCCAATGAGCTTTGCACTGAAATCATGACTCAGGGATTCCGTTCTGAATGTGACCCTTTTCGTCCAGCTGTTCCCTGGGGCGATGACATTACTGTTAGTTAATTTTAATAATTTAAAATGTTTTGATTATACAGTAAGTGGAATTTTGTTGATTACGTTGTAAATGAAATCATGATGTTAGAAGAAGAAGAGAAGAGATTGGATTTATACCCCGCCCTTCACTACCCAAAGGTGTCTCAGAGCGGCTTACAAACTCCTTTCCCTTCCTCTCCCCACAACAGACACCCTGCGAGGTAGGTGGGGCCGAGAGAGCTCTGACAGAAACTGCTCTTTTCTAAGAACAGCTGTGCCAGAACTATGGCTTGCCCAAGGTCATCCAGCAGGTGCAAATGGAGGAGTGGGGAATCAAACCCGGTTCTCCCAGGTTAGAGTCCATGCATTTAACTACTACACCGAACTGGTGTACCTACCCTGAGAGTGCATGTGGGAATGCGGGGATGCAAATGCGATAAAAAAATAAATACTGCTCCCCCCCCCTGATTTAAACTGCCTGTTGGCTTGGTAGATTTTATGACATCTCGCCATTTGTATTTAGATGATATAAGGCTCACCCCAAGTGATTGATTTAAAATGTCTCTAACAAGACATTCTTGCACATAAATAGCATCTGATCAGCCTTCCTGCATATTGGAGGACTCTGGAATATAAACCATGACCCTCTGAAATAGAGAAGAATTGGCCTGTGATTGCTTGTAGTTCCCGTTAGCAATCAGATGGTGATGGAAATGGTGACGAGGTGAAAGAGCTCCATGTAAATAAACAGCTCTTGGAGCTGCTAGTCCACAACACCACGTAGGAGCTTCTTGTCAGCACAGGTCTCTGTTAGTCAGGAACATGTCAATGGCCATCAAGGAATACTGGGAATACCATCGCTTTGAACGTATGGACTTTTGTTGGCAGGGTGATGTCTCTCCTTTTTATTATGCTGTCTAGGTTTGCCATTGCTTTCCTCCCAAGAAGCAGGTGTCTTTTGATTTCATGGCTGCCGTCACCGTCTGCAGTGATCTGGGATCCCAGGAACGTGAAGTCTCTCACCACTTCCACGATTTCCCCTTCTATTTGCCAAGGAGTGATGGGGCCGGATGCCATGACCTTAGGTTTTTTGATGTTGAGCTTCAAGCCCACTTTTGCGCTCTCCTACCCTGAGCAAGAGGCTCTTTAGGTCCTCTTCACTTTCTGCCATTAGAGTGGTATTGTCTGCATATCTGAGGTTGTTGATCTTTTCCCCAGCAATCTTAATTCCCACTTGTGATTCATCCAGGCCAGCATTTCGCATGCTGTACTCAGCATATAAATTAAATAAGCAAGGTGACAATATACATCCTTGTCGTACTCCTTTTCCTATGCTAAACCAATCAGTTGTTCCATATCCGGTTCTAACTGTCGCTTCTTGGCCCTTATACAGGTTTCAGTAAAGAATGAAAACAAAGTGGCACAGAACTTGGGATTTCTCACCTGCCCTTCCTGGAATGTTCATTGTTCAAATAGAACTCTAGTTTTCTGAAGTGCACGAAGCCTACCAAAGACGCTGTCTCATAAAAACTCACAACAGCCCTCTAAGGTAGGCTGCTGCGGGTGTGCCCATATTACCAGGGGAGGAACCAGTCTGATCAAGGCACAGTGGTTTTCTTAAAATGGTCCTTACGGATTCATGACTGCAGTGGCAATTGAATCAGGGGCATCATGGCTCAAAGCTTATGCTTGCAACCATTTTAAAGTCCTGGCTTGGTGTATAGGAAGCAGAGGCCACTGGGGTTCAATCCAGTTTCAGAAAAAAATAACATTCTTACCTTTATCTAGCACTCAAAAAACATCCTACCATTCTGCCAAAGATCTCAGGGTGGCCTGTATCCCCTTTCTGTCTTATCCTCACAACAACTCTGCCAGGCCGGCTAGACTGAGAGGGAATGAGTGATCCAAGTCTCCACCCCCCATGAACTTGCTGGCTACGGGAAGATCAGAACCCAGCTCAACCTCGTTCAACGCTCTCCCTGTGATAACACACTGTCACCGTCTTTTAATGCTTTTCACATTCTCAGCTGGAGAATGAGGTGTTTTGACTTGTTTCCCTGATTGTACGTTCCTCAAAGAGACTCGATAAATGTCAGTGCTGCTGGGTTTCTCCAGTTCCCCAGTAGGGAGGTTTGGTATTTATGTCCTGTGCCTGGCAGAGGACAGAAATAGGGCTGTTTAATGGCTGTTTGGTTCCGTGTGTGAGTTTTTTGACATCTTTCCCAAGGGTTGTGACATTACGGAGGAAGGAACAGAGCTAGAGTCTTTCAGCAACCTTCCACATACGCCTGACTCATCTGCATTTGGATTTTGAACCGATTGTAGTAGAGAGGAATGTGCCACCTTTTTATTTTTGTAACAGGTCAGGAGGAGATTCAATGGGTGAAGCACTTCTTAGCACAGAGAGAGGGGAAAACAGCACCTGGTCCGATTGTACCTTCATCTGGGAATGGTCCAAGGATGGAAAAAACTGTTTTTGCTGGGTGTGAATATCAGTGGATTTGGGGTATGATGGATACGGTGATGCCTTATACCCAGGGCTTTTTTTGTAGAAAAATCCCAGCAGGAACTCATTAGCATAATAGGCCACACCCAACAGCAGGAACTCATTAGCATATTAGGCCACACCCCTGACAACACAGCTCATTAGCATATTAGGCCACACCCCATGGGTTCCCTTGGCTTGCCTGGGCACCCTGCAGCTGCGGGGAGCCCGGGCAAGCCAGCCTCCCCGATCCTTCCAGGGCCCCCCCTGTCCCACCCGCCTTGTAGTCGCTGGGGGTGTCGCTCTCCAGGCCTTCCCTCTGTAGCCATGCATGCAGAGGTTTTGGCTGTAGTGGGCGTGGCCAACTCTGAAGCCAGCCGGAACTCCGTTCTTGTGTGTTCCTGCCCCAAAATAGCCCTGCTTATACCACTGGTGCACTGGGCTCAGGAGCGTTTTCCCTGACTGACTGGCAGGGGATCTCTGGGATTTCATGCCATGAAAGGTCTTCCCTGACACCTGGTGCTGGAGCATCTTTTGAGATGCCAACAATCAAACCCGACACCTTCCGCATGCAGAACAAATTCAATGCTACAGTGCCCTCATGGAATCCCGTACATGGAATCCTTTCCCCATGTGCAATCCTGCACACAGGTCCCTTAAAAAACCAAAGGAGGTTGTTTCTGGCACCCTCAACATCACCCGGGGACAGTGTGGTGTAGTGGTCAGGGTGTCACTCTACTGCACCTGTGCTGAAATAAATCTCCATCCAGCCATGGAGCTCACTGGATGACCTTAGGCCAGTTGTTCTTTCCCAGTCTAGCCTCCTGTACTGTATCGGGGGTTTAAGATGGCTGTGGCCACATGGGCTCGGCCACACGGTCAAAGGGACCCCGACCTTCGATCCTACAGACAATAGCCACCACGGATCCAAGGGTGCACCTATGGGTTTGGCTGGATCCGAGAGTAGCCCTATTGAGGCTGCGACTTGTAAATAGGACCTATCATGGGTGTTGGGCCTGTGAGAGGTGTGGTGTTTGTCACGCATTTAAGCCGGCCTTGGACTGACTTTGTTATCTTCGTTCCAGATGTAATCCAATAAACCTCAAGCTGTTTCACTATGCTGAGCCTCCGCTTCCAGTATTTCTCACCTCCCTCACAGGGCAGATGTGAAGATGAAATAAGGGGGGAAAGCCATGTACTTGTACTGAGCTATTTCAAAGAAGGGGTGGGATATTGCTAGAGTTGAACAGCTATGAATGGGAGAACTGCAAGAACTTGTGGGGAGGAATTCATTTTCCTCCCCCCCCACTATTTCTTCTTTCCCTCCCCCCCAACCCCCGTAGTCTCTCCCCTTTTCCTGTGTCTTTCTCTCCTTCCCACCCACCACCCAACCTATCTCTATCTGCTCCCCTGTCTTCACCTTTCCCTCCCCCCCCCCGCAGCCTCTCTCCAGGAAAAACCCAGTCCAGTTGCACAGTGTGCCAGCTATGCTGCTGCCATGGCAGGTGGAGGGGGGGGGAGGTTGATGAATGGCCTGTTGCTGTGCTGGAATCCTAGCTTTCGTTTTTCCTCACCTCATCTTATCTATTAGCCTAGGCAGGGGTCATTTTATAGAAAAAGAGGTGCAGGAGCTCATTAGCATAACTCATTAGCATAACTTATTTGCATATGCCACATCCCCTGACATCACCAGAAGTGTGTCAGAAGGAAACACCAACCGCTCAGGCTCCACTGGACTGTTTTGGATTGCTAGCTGTGGAGGGGGGGGGACGTGCAGATCTGCCCTCACAGAGGAGGGAGAGCTTGCACCTGAATAAAACCTGGTATTAAAGGTGCCACCGGACTGTTTTGGACCTGTTGGCTCTGCAACTTACCTGGCTGCTTCTTGCTCTGACTGAGGGCTGCTGGGAGCAGGGGGCGGGGCTTGTTGCATGTGCCCGCCCCCTGGGCTCTCTACTGCCGGAGCTCTGCTCCTGTGCGCTCCTGCAGGAAATGACCCCTGAGCCTAGGCCTGTGACCTTGGTACCTTGCTGCTGCTGATTCTCTGGGAACACAGAGCCGTTAGCTTAGGCGCACTTCAGCCCATCTCTGATTGGCTCTGACCCATCAGGGGACCCTGTTTTGAATTTATATCTTTGCATTTTGTGTGCTTTCAATTAGTTCTGACACAGAACGTATGCACAGATGACCTGCCTTTACTGTACTCAATAAACTTGAACCTTCTGAAGGAACGTTGTTGAGAACTGATTGCTGCAGGACTCTGACAGGGTGCCAGCCTAGCTGCTGGGCTGGACCAAGTTGCATGGTGGGGAACCTGCAAGGACTTATGGGGAGCACCTTGCTTTCCCTTGTATCCCCTCCTCATACTATTTTTCTTCTGGCATCCACCATATCCTCACCTTTCTTTGCTTCTTTATCTTCTTCCCATCCATCAACCAACCTACTTTTCATTTACCTCCCCATCTTCCATTGTATTTAATATTTACTTCATTTGTACCCTACCTTTCTCCCCAATGGGACCCAAAGCATCTTATGTCTTTCTCCTGTTCTCCATTTTATCCTCACAACAACCCTGGGAGGTAGGTTAGGCTAAGAGTGTATGATTGGCTTAAGGTCACCCAGTGTGCTTCCATGACAGAGTAGGGATTCGAACTTGGGTTTCCTAGAGCCTACTGCAATGCTTAAACCACTACACCACACTGGTTTTGTGGAGTGGCTGCTGTTGAACAGCGGCAAACAACCAATCCTGCATGAGTCATGGAAGTTGCGTAGGATCAAGTCACCCAATGGTTACTGGAAGGATGAGTCCTCCCTCAAATGCCAAAACAGTTCTGGAAAGGGCCCTCCCCCTCCCCCTGGCCTGTACTAACAGAAACCAAGGCTTGAATGCTAGCAGTACTGTTCTGGTTCCCAAGTCACCCCCTCCCTGAATGAAAACAGTTCTGGAAAGGGCCCTCCCCCTCCTCCTGGCATGTACTAACAGAAACCTAGGCTTGAATGCTAGCAGTACTGTTGTGGTTCCCAAGTCACCCCCTCCCTGAATGGCCACTGAGAAGGCATTTGTTTCTTAAAGCTACAGGCACTGCTGCTATTCTTCGGGGGGTTCCCAAGTCTGGTTCCCATGTCACCCCCTCCCTGAACGGCCACTGAGAAGGCATTTGTTTCCTAAAGCTAAAGGCACTGCTGCTATTCTTTGGGTTTTTTTAAAGCACCCAATATATGTATTTTTAAAGATTTCAGATTTTTCTGCAAACCTGTTTTTCCCTCAGGTCTGTAGAAAGATATGATTTATCTGAGGATTCGATATATTGACACAATAGGAGGAAAGGGCTACGTGTGCTATGCTGAGTTCCTTGGAGTAAGGAGAGGGGGATAAAAAAAAAATCAAATAAAGAGCATATAAAAAGAACCCCATCGTATTCCTTAAATATAACCCAAGAGGGAAATCTGATTCTAAGGATTCTTATTTTCCATAAAATAAATAACACCCGGTTGCTGTTCTCCTTTATAAAAAGATGTTTCCAAGCAATTGAACTGAAATATTTGATGGGAATTAAAAATAATAATTAAATATCCTGAGACACCCTTTTTGGCACATAATAAAGACCTTAAAAAGGGCTGTTCTTTGTGTTAAAAATGGAATATTTGCCATTTTTATCCATTCAGTTGCAGGCTACAGTATAAAAAGCAGGAGTTTCACTCATGCTGAAGTGTTTTATTTTGGAAGTATCAGATTTATTTGAAAACTTGCCTGTTCCTGTCTGCCCACCTGGTTTTCCCCTTTGATACCCCCTAACATTATCATAACTTTCCGTTGTCTTTTCACATCAGTCAAAAATCACTTCCTTGAAATTGCTTTCCTTTCTGCCTTATCCCCTACTGTTCGGCTTTATCATTTGTCGGAGATTTAAGGTGAAAACATTTCTTTGGGCTGACAGGGTAAGAGGTGGAAATTACCATGCCAGAAGAAAACTGCAGGTTACATAAATAATACACCAGCGTCTGTCACGCGTAGCTACTTAAAGGCATTTGCCAGGCTGTGTAAAGCTTTTAAATTCCCTCGTATCAAAGCAGAAGGTGTATTTTAAGACCTTCTTCGGACGTACACTTTTTAAGACCTCTGAGATCCTTTTTATTGTTAGGATGAAGGTCTTTCTATACCTTTTTTCCTTTCTTTAATAGCTTGGTTTAGGGGCCCCCTCCTTCCCTCGCTCCTGAGCACATCCCTAGCCTGAGGCAAAAGCATATATATTGTTCATGGACGAGAGACGCTGGCATATTTCCTCCCTTCTGAGTGAGTGAAAGGTAAACTCAAATATGCCGGATTAATGGGAGAGAGAGACACACACAGAAAAACAACTGGTGTCAAGAGAAGACGATCACAGATTGTGAACCAGGGGACAGAGGGACACCATGGAGCAATTTTGACTCTGTGCTGCCATGACAGAGTGCTGGTTAAAGGAAGGTACTGCACTAGATCATTAATAGGGAATCCCAGAGCATCAAAACCATCCGGATTTGCTTGTGATGTTCCTACCAGGAGTAGGTGATTTGGAATTCTCCTCATCTGCTTCTCCCTGACTTGTTGAAATTCTGAAATGCACAGTGTTATTTCCAAAGGGCAATCAATGCTTCAAGAATTCTCCACTTAAAAATATTTCTGAATTATGAAATGGGGTTGCGTATGCACAGATTTCCTTCAGTTCTTTGGCATCGCACACCAGCTTCCAGTGTTTTATCAAAACTCATGCATGAATAAGTAAGCAAAAACAAAAAGGAAACATGAACCAAAGTTTCACACACACTGAATAATACATTTTCAGTCCACTTTTAGGCACTACCATTGTTAAGCAATTAAGTAATTAAGAGATACCTCTAGCACTTTACGATATTGAATTGTTTTATAATTGAACTGCTTTTAGATGATTTTATGATAATCACACTGGAGGCTTGGCCCGATCTGGCTGCCCCTCTATTTGTGGAAGTTTGAATAGTTGCGGGAAGTTTTGATCAGACATCCCACCCTGAACCAGGTTAACTGTGCACTCGCCCCATGGTCGATTGTTCAGTTTGTTGCAGCATTCTTTCTTTCTTTTTGTCTTTCACTCATGCGCATAAGCATGTATCTGAAGCTCTGGCTCCTTTTTGACAGCTCCACAATCTTTCTACCAAGTACTCCAGCCCCTCTCAACCTTGGCCCTTGGCCTTCTCAACTCTCAACCCTTGGCCTCTCTTCCGTGGAATACATGGGGGGGGAGAGTGCAGATTTACATGAGAGTAGTCCCATTGATGTCAGTGCATTTACCCTTGTGTCAATCATGGGATGCTCTCAGACTTTGATGCAGAAACGGGAGAGAGGGGTTGGGGGGGGGAATTCATCGCTTGAAAACAACTCCCCTGGGGACTCTTGATCCAGAATGATTACAATGATTGACAAAGCCAGGGGCAATTGTGCTCTTATGTGCACATAGCTACCTGATTAAAACAAACAAACAAACAAAGGAGGTGGAAACCCAAGGGAAGGTTCCAACTTCCCAGATGGCTTGACTTCGCAACAGGGGGTTCAGTTGTCGGGAAATGTGAGCTGGAAGCACTGGCATCTGTTAATACTGCCATTGTTAAGCAATTAAGCAATTAAGAGATACCTCTAGCCCTTTACGATATTGAATTGTTTTATAATTGAATTGCTTTTAGATGATTTTATGATAATCACACTGGAGGCTTGGCCCGATCTGGCTGCCCCTCTATTTGTGGCGGTTTAAATAGTTGCGGGAAGTTTTGATCAGACATCCCACCCTGAGCCAGCGGGAAGCGCTTGTTTACTCTGCATCCAAAGCGGGGCAACACGGGGTGCCAACGACTGGGGCACTGAAGGCAGATGCTGAACATCTAGCTAGATCTTGAATGTATCTGTATGGCACTGTCATTGTTAAGTAATTAAGCAATTAAGAGATACCTCTAGCACTTTACAATATTGAATTGTTTTATAATTGAATTGTTTTTAGATGATTTTATGATAATTTCAACTGTATCTTTGTCTTGCTGGCCCTGCAGAACTGTAAAATGTCCCCCAGGGCCCTGATCTCATATGGGAGCTCTTCCACCGGGTAAGGTGGACTCCCTTGGTGGTCGCCCATCCAAATACTAACCCAGGACAACCCTGCTTAGCTTCTGAGATTTGACAAGATCAGACTAGCTTGAGCCATCCAGGTCAGGACTGCATGACTTGAACCTTTTAACTGATGATGCTGGGGATTGAACCTTTTTTCACGAGAAGCAGATTCTCTAGTGCTGAGTCACAGCCCCCCCTCGAATTAATGTTAGCAATTTTCTGTGTTTAACCACAATGTTGAAGGCATGGCTTGTAGGGCAGAGAAGATTTGTAGGATAATAAAATGGAATGGGAGAAATGGGAGAATGGCGGTAGCTCAACCGTGGAATCGGCTGCCCGGGGAGGCGGACGAATACTTTTCAGGGATGCTCTAGGCTGATCCTGCATTGAGCAGGGCATTGGACTAGATGGCCTGTAGGGCCCCTTCCAACTCTGTGATCCTATAAATGTGCTCCTCTCCAACAAGCTTCCGGGGCCCGGTCCTCCACTGGTGTGACTTTTGCGGCAACTTTTCCTTTTCAATGGCTCCTCCTCCCCATAACTGGACAGGAGCCATCCCCGACAGCCAGTCAATCCTCTCCTCGCCACCCTTGCTTTCAAGTTCTGTTACAGCCACCAGAGGAAAAAGGAATCTATAGCTTGCATTTTCCTCCCCAAGATAATTTGCTGTTTATGTAGGGAGGCGTCCTCTTTTCTCTTATGGGTTGACCTAAAAAAATATATATATCGGCCTGGCGGCTATCGATTGCTATTTTAGTGGACAAGGTGACTCAGTAGAAGTTTGATTTTCGAGAGGAGGAAAGCTAGCTGTGGAATTGTGTCGTTAATTATGATAGAACAAAGTTCAAGCCCACTGGCACCTTTATGACCAACAACATTTTAATCAAGATTTTTTTGAGAGCCAATTTGGTGGTTAGGAGCACGGACTCTAATCTGGGAGAACCGGGTTTGATTCCCTGCTCCTCCACATGCAGCTGCTGGGGCGACCTTGGGTCAGTCACAAGGTCTCTCAGAGCTGTTATCTCAGGAGCCATTCTCTCAGAGCTCTCTCAGCCCCACCTACCTCACAGGGTGGGAAGAGGGAGAGGAAGGAGATGGTACGACACTCTGAGACTCCTTCAG
>NW_015168676.1:91391-91588 GCF_001447785.1 Gekko japonicus | reverse complement strand
ATTTAACTTTGTTGGTCTTAAAGGTGCCACTGGACTCGGGCTTTGTTCTGCTGCTTCAGAACACCATAACTATTCCGTACTCTGTTGATGCCATTTCCCTGTCTTTAAGCACGCAGAGCAGTCATCTCCTTTTTACAGATTTCTCCAACTTTCTGCCTGTCATGTAGCAGCTAACTGAATACGATCTCGGAGGTCTT
>NW_015168676.1:73064-87295 GCF_001447785.1 Gekko japonicus | reverse complement strand
GGGAAGTTTTGATCAGACATCCCACCCTGAGCCAGCGGGAAGCGCTTGTTTACTCTGCATCCAAAGCGGGGCAACACGGGGTGCCAACGACTGGGGCACTGAAGGCAGATGCTGAACATCTAGCTAGATCTTGAATGTATCTGTATGGCACTGTCATTGTTAAGTAATTAAGCAATTAAGAGATACCTCTAGCACTTTACAATATTGAATTGTTTTATAATTGAATTGTTTTTAGATGATTTTATGATAATTTCAACTGTATCTTTGTCTTGCTGGCCCTGCAGAACTGTAAAATGTCCCCCAGGGCCCTGATCTCATATGGGAGCTCTTCCACCGGGTAAGGTGGACTCCCTTGGTGGTCGCCCATCCAAATACTAACCCAGGACAACCCTGCTTAGCTTCTGAGATTTGACAAGATCAGACTAGCTTGAGCCATCCAGGTCAGGACTGCATGACTTGAACCTTTTAACTGATGATGCTGGGGATTGAACCTTTTTTCACGAGAAGCAGATTCTCTAGTGCTGAGTCACAGCCCCCCCTCGAATTAATGTTAGCAATTTTCTGTGTTTAACCACATTGTTGAAGGCATGGCTTGTAGGGCAGAGAAGATTTGTAGGATAATAAAATGGAATGGGAGAAATGGGAGAATGGCGGTCGCTCAACCGTGGAATCGGCTGCCCGGGAAGGTGGACGAATACTTTTCAGGGATGCTCTAGGCTGATCTTGCATTGAGCAGGGCATTGGACTAGATGGCCTGTAGGGCCCCTTCCAACTCTGTGATCCTATAAATGTGCTCCTCTCCAACAAGCTTCCGGGGCCCGGTCCTCCACTGGTGTGACTTTTGCGGCAACTTTTCCTTTGATCAATGGCTCCTTCTCCCCATAACTGGACAGGAGCCATCCCAGACAGCCAGTCAATCCTCTCCTCGCCACCCTTGCTTTCAAGTTCTGTTACAGCCACCAGAGGAAAAAGGAATCTATAGCTTGTATTTTCCTCCCCAAGATCATTTGCTGTTTATGTAGGGAAGTGTCCTCTTTTCTTTTATGGGATGATCTAAAAAAAAATATATCGGCCTGGCAGCTATCGATTGCTATTTTAGTGGACAAGGTGACTCAGTAGAAGTTTGATTTTCGAGAGGAGGAAAGCTAGCTGTGGAATTGTGTCGTTAATTATGATAGAACAAAGTTCAAGCCCACTGGCACCTTTATGACCAACAACATTTTAATCAAGATTTTTTTGAGAGCCAATTTGGTGGTTAGGAGCACGGACTCTAATCTGGGAGAACCGGGTTTGATTCCCTGCTCCTCCACATGCAGCTGCTGGGGCGACCTTGGGTCAGTCACAAGTTCTCTCAGAGCTGTTCTCTCAGGAGCCATTCTCTCAGAGCTCTCTCAGCCCCGCCTACCTCACAGGGTGGGAAGGGGGAGAGGAAGGAGATGGTAAGCCACTCTGAGACTCCTTCAGGTAGTGAAAGGTGGGGTATAAATCCAATCTCTTCTTCTTGGTGTTCATGCACACCTCTTCCAATACAGGTGCATGCACGTGAAAGCTCATGCCCAGAATTTAACTCTGTTGGTCTTAAAGGTGCCACTGGACTCGAGCTTTGTTCTGCTGCTTCAGAACACCATAACTATTCCGTACTCTGTTGATGCCATTTCCCTGTCTTTAAGCACGCAGAGCAGTCATCTCCTTTTTACAGATTTCTCCAACTTTCTGCCTGTCATGTAGCAGCTAACTGAATACGATCTCGGAGGTCTTGGTGTTAGGTTGCCATCTCCAGGTTGGGGAATTCCTGGAGATTTAGGGGTGGAGCTTAGGGAGGGGGAGGTTCGGAGAGGGGGAGGGACGTCAGTGGGGTATAATTCCATAGACTCCATCCTCCAAATAAGCCATTTTCTCTGAGGCAACTGATTTCTGTTTTCTAGAGATCACTTGTAATTCTGGAGGATGGCAACCCAAGTCCTGGGTGCAAATCTTACCTTCATCAACCCCAGAGTGGTCACTTCCATCCCTGCCATCCGCAATACAAGGATAATAGTACTAACCTATTTTCTTGGAAGAACAAGAGTTACATAAGAACATAAGAGATGCCAATGTTGGATCAGGCCAAGGGCCCATCCAGTCCAACACCCTGTATCACACAGTGGCCAGAAATACCAGTGAGCAGTGACTCACAAAAGCTCATACCCTGCCTCAAATTTTGTCCGTCTTTAAGGGGCTACTGGCATCTGAAGAAGCGAGCAGTGACTCATGTAAGTGACTCATGTGCCAGGGAAAGTTGAGCACAAAGAAATAAACTGCGCAGGGCATCCATACCAATGCAAAAATCAATCAATAATAATAATAAACAGGTAATTCATTTATAGACAAATAAATAAACCATTTATACAATTTCCAAATCCTAAGCAAAATTATTCATACAGTACACAATCCATAGGTAAAGGTAAAGGTTCCCCTTGCTCCAAAGCCAGTCGAATCCGACTCTAGGGATGCGGTGCTCATCTCCGTTTCCAAGCCAAAGAGCCAACACTGTCCGAAGACATTTCTGTGGTCATGTGGCTGGCCTGACTAGATGCTGAGGTGCACAGAATGATGTTCCCTTCCCACCCAAGTGGTGCCTATTTATCTACTTGCACTTTCTTGCTTTCGGGCTCCTAGGTTGGCAGGAGCTGGGACCAGAGACGGGAGCTCACTCCGTCACGCGGCACTCGGGTCTTGAACTGGTGAACTACCAACCTTCTGGCCTGCAGCTCAGCATCTTAACCACTTGAGCCACTGCATGAATAACAATTCATAATCAGGGCATAAATGATTTAACGTAAGTCCTATATATGGCTCACCTCAAACACTTCAAAGTGCTCAGTCCCTCCTAATGAGCAGTATGCTTCACAGTGTAAAGCGAGCTTCCAGAAGATATCTGCTTCAACAGTTCAAAAAGAGTAACACTTGAATGGTTTCAAAAGAAGAACTATGGGACTGGGGGCTTCAGCAATATGCTCCACGTTTCACCAATATGTCTTCATCAAGTTGGAACCAATAGCTTGAAGAACACCACTGAAAAACAGTCTCAGCATATTCAGTTCAAAAAAATCTCTTTCAAAGTGGGCTATGCCTTCACAACATTCAGTCTTCTCATTGTGAAGTGTTTTTGATTTTAAATGGTTTATTTATTTGTCTATAAATGATTTATTGGTTTATTATTATTATTGATTGATTTTTGAAATTGGTATCGATGCCACACACTGTTAATTTTTTTGTGTTCACATATATACTGTGTGTTTCACTATTATATTGGATTTTCATTGTTGGGAAAGTTGAAGGCAGCAGCAGGAAAAAAGGAAGAAGAAGAAGAGGAGGAGGAGGAGGAGGAGGAAGAAGAAGAAGAAGAGATTGGATTTATACCCCACCCTTCACTATCCAAAGGAGTCTCAGAGTGGCTTACCATCTCCTCTCCCTTCCCCTCCCCATAACAGACACCCTGTGAGGTAGGTGGGACTGAGAGGGCTCTAACAGAAACTGCTCTTTTTCAAGAACAGCTGTGCCAAAACTATGGCTGGCCCAAGGTCATCCAGTAGGTGCAAGTGGAGGAGGAGTGGGGAATCAAACCCGGTTCGCCCAGATTAGAGTCCGCTCACTTAGCCACTACACCAACACGAGGTGGATCGATTCAGTCAAGGAAGCCACGGCCCTCAGTTTGCAAGACTTGAGCAAGGCTGTTAATGACAGAATGTTTGGGAACTCTTTCATTTATAGTGTTGCAGCCTAGGTCAAGCACGGATCGTCCTCTACAATTAAGTGTGCAAAACACCAAAAGCACTATGTGAATAGCACTGCCGTTCTAAGAAGCCTTACACCTTTCTAACTCCATGGAATCAATTGCCTCGAAAGGATGGAGCTCTGATTGGGATGGTACCGTGAGTATTATTATTGCACCATAAAAGAAATAACTCAAAGGAGCTAAAAAATAAATAAAAATATGACTACTGGGAAATAGCCCAGATTAAAATAGTCATCAACCATAATAAAAGTGTTAACCTATGAAAACCTCCTCCTCCTTCTCCTCCTTCTCCTCCTTCTCCTCCTTCTCCTTCTCCTTCTAAAAGAACTCATTATTTTCAAGGCTCCTCTTTGAGCTTGGAAGAATCCTGAGACTGAATTTAGATCAGAGCCAGTCTCGGAAGCTGTTGTGACGACGATGATGGTGATGATGAATTGTCACAGTCAGGTATTTGGCTTGTAGAGGTTGTTATGCAATTCAAGATCTAGCCAAGTTCTTGGGAATTGCAGAGGTGTCTTCGTAGGATTCTTGTTGTTCCAAGCAACACTGTCATCTGGAGTCGATGATGACTTGTCACAGTCAGACATTTGACTGGTAGATGGTGTTACTCAATTCGAGATCTACCCAAGTTCTCGGGAATTGCAGATGTATCTTCACAGGACTCTTGCTGTTCCAAGCAACACTGTCTCCTGGAGCTGAGCAGGTATAATTTGCTGTATGCCCAGAATGTTCAGGTGTTTCTTGAGACTTCTAGGCACCACTCCAAGGGCTCCAATGACAACTGGTACAATTGTCACCTTCTTCTTCCAGAGGCGCTCTTATTCGTATGTCTTGGTATTTTGTGATCTCCCCCTCCTCCTCTTCTCCCTCCCTTCCTCCCTCCCTTCCTGGAGAATGGGGTGGTCACATGATTCTGTTCCCATTTTCCCCACAACAGCTCTGTTTTGCTGAGAGAGAGACAGAGACAAAGACAGAGAACGTGACCGGTCCAAGATCAACCTTCACGGCCAACTGAGGCTACGAAGAACTCTTCAGTCCTAATCCTACAGTCTAACTCAAAGGTCTGCCATCTTGTTTAGCCAGTGGTTAATATACCTTGAGAAAAGGTATTAGGATGCCCTCATAAAATGGCTGCCAAGATGAGGCAGAGGTTGCCAATCTCCAGGTGGTGGCTGGGGATCTCCTGGGATTACAACTGAATTCCAGGCGACAGAGATCAGTTCCCCTGGCTCAAATGCCTGCTTTGGAAGGTGGACTCTGTGGCATCACACCCCATTGAGGTCCCTCCCCTCCCCAAACATCATGCTTCCAAGGCTCCACCCCCAAAATCTCCAGTTATTTCCCTCCACAGAGCCGGCAGCCCTAGCAGCCAGCCATAAAATGGCTGCCATGTGGGTGTAGCCACACACAAAATGGCCACCATGATATGCCTGGGCTAGTCACAAAAAGTTGGGGGATTCCAAGCCAAGGGTCATGCTAGGATGGAAGCCACTGTTTCCAAATGGGCACTCTTTGAAGACAGGAAAGAAATATTGGCTGTCTTCTGAAGTGCCTCCTGCTCCAGAGAGCTGGAGGAAAAGCAGAACTGGACTTTTGCTTAGGGAAAGAAAAAAAAGCAAGTGCTGGGAAACACACCAGCAGGTGCCAGAAAGGGGACCACAGCTTAATAACAAGGAAGAGCTTGGGATAAGGAGAAGAGGGTTCCGATCTCCACTCCTTGGTGCAGTTAGCTATCCTGATGCCACTTGCCATTTCTCAGGCTTGTCTACTCTGCGGGGTCATTCTGTGGATAGAGGGATGACCCCCGTGTAAGCCCCCCAGATTTCCTTGTGGTTGTTACCGTGACACAATGAATAAGATTAATAAAGGCATCCTAAGTCATCTGCAGAAGTGTCAGGAATTCTGCAGTTGCTGGGGAACAGCAAGGCACATGATGCGAAGTTGGCATCGCCACACCTTCTCTTTCATCTTTCGCAGAAGTTTATTTTAAATAAACAACCGAGATGGTAGGCTGCCTCCTCTGAGAGCCTCTGATTGCCCTTTTGAAATCTTTTCTTGGATCTGTTCTCCCCAGAAGATGTAAATATAACCATCCTTCACGATCGTACCTGGAGGAAAAAACACGTCAGGTGCCAGACCAAGGTGCGCTTGCAGGCATCTTCTCTTCACCTGTGTGGGCCTGCGCTTGGGAAATATCTAATTAGAACGGGATATGCCTCGAGACTCTCTGGTATTGCTACGAGCCCCTGTTCTGCCAACTTCTCTTCTTTGTTATCTATGGAGAAAAGTCAGAAGGAAAACAATGCAGATTTGGATATCACCTCGCTCTGCTCGTATCTTTCTGGAAGAAGAAGAGGAGGAGGAAGAGATTGGCATTATACCCCATGGTTCACTACCCAAAGGAGTCTCAGAGTGGCTTATGATCCCTTTCCCTTCCCCTCCCCACAACAGACAACCTATAAGGGAGGTGGGGCTGAGAGAGCTCTCCTGACAACTGCCCTTGAGAGAACAGCTCCGAGAGAACGTGTGACTGATCCACGGTCAAGCCCAGTTCTCCCAGATTAGAGTCCGCACTCCTAACCACTACACCACACTGGCTCTAAGGAACTATGGCCAGAGTCCTCTTTTTGGGGGGTCAAATTCGCAGGCCACTCCTTGTGGCAGTGATGGCTGCCCTTTTCCCCTAGCCTAGGGTTGCCAACTATGGGTTAGGCCATTCCTGGAGATTTGGGGGTGGAACCAAGGGCATGGTTTGGGTTAGGGGAGGGACTCCAGCAGGGTATAATGCCACAGAGTCCACCCTCCAAAGCAGCCATTTTCTCCAGGTAGGTTCGAACCTTTTTGGCCTCGTTGGTATGTTTCAACAGGCAGTTTGATACTCCTGAGGTTAAGCGCCTGTGTGGTATTTTCTCTCTCATGATCTTAGATGCTTTCAGAGGCTTGCCAGGTTGATCTGCAGGACAGGAGCTCGATCCAAGTCCAGTCACACTGTGGAGGAGGAGGAGGAGGAGATTGGATTTATACCCCACCCTTCACTACCCAAAGGAGTCTCAGAGTGGCTTACAAGCTCCTTTCCCTTCCCTTCCCCACAATAGACACCCTGTGAGGTAGGTGGGGCTGAGAGAGCTCTGACAGAAACTGTTCTTTTTCAAGGCCACCATGACTGACAGAACTACGGCTTGCCCAAGGTCATCCTGCAGGTGCAAGTGGAGGAGTGGGGAATCAAACCTGGTTCTCCCAGATTAGAGTCCACACACTTAACCACTACACCAAACGGGAGGGAAGCTAGAGACCAGCACGGCTTTCGTGGTATGAGCAGAGAGTCAAAGCTCCCTTCATTAGATCAAAAGCTCACCCCCCCCCAAATCTCGTTGGTCTCTCAGGTGCGACTCGACTTGAATCTTCCCCTTCTCCTGAGAACCAACACTGCTACCCTCTGAAACTGTTTTCTCCAGGGGAACTGATCTCTGTCACCTGGAGATTGGCAACCCTAGCCTGGCCTCTGATGAACTGGAGGGAAGCTACCTCCAGATTCCCCCACCAAAGTACAGCCAGAGAGGTTGAGAAGGCTCCTTCTTACTGGCTGTTATCCTTCACTGCTGTACCTTTAGGAAGCCTGTACACAGGCCAGGTATGGATCTACTCTGAGGCATGATTCCTCAACATGTGTGGGCCTGCACTTCCCAAAGCCAGCGGAGTGAGCTTTGTATGCCCAGAAGGAGACCACGATCTCCTCACTTGTCAAGATTCTCAACAGCCAAAAATTTCTATGAGGTAAATTATTCATGTTATTTCGTATAATAGATAAGATAGATAAGACAGAATACAAAAGGTAATAACTTAAGAGGAAAAGGTAGAATATTTTGAGCAGGTTGTTATATTATTATTATTATTGTTTAAGCCATTATGTCATATATATCTTTAAGCTATAATGCCATTTATGATTATAAGTTTCAATGCCATATATATTATGTCATGTATTTTTAAAGCTATAATGTCATTTTTTAATGTTGTATATTAAAAAGGGGGAAAGGGGAAAAACACATAAGGAACGTAATTACTGAACACACAATATAAAGGGCAATTAGTCAAGGTGTGTGTATGTGTGTTTGTAGACTCTTGAATGATTGATTCTCTAATGTCACTGAGAAGGTGGCTAAGTTTCTTTACTCTGCTATAAAGGTATGCCAAGGGATCTCACAGAAATAATCTTATATTTATATAGATGGATATGTATGTTGTGGTTTTAACCTACCTTTTATACTGTATTAACCTGTATCAATTTTCTATGCCAATAAAGGCTACTTAAATTTAAATTTAAGTCACGTAATATGCAAAGGAGTTCCTGCTACAAAAAGAGCCCTGTAACACCCCCATTGACTAAGGAATGCCCTTAACATTTGTAAAATTGCCCTTTATATCGTATCTTCAGTAATTACATTCCTTGTGTGTTTTTCCCCTTTTCCCTCCCCCCTTTCTGTATCCCTTTAAAAATACAAAATAAAATAATAATTAAAAAAAGATTTTCAACAGCCTCATGGTTTGCTGCACCTGGAGAGGAGAGGAAACTGGAGTTCTGGGACCAAGATCCTGACAGCTAGCTATTTCTTAGCCCAAGCGCTTCCCCCTTTTGTTTCACTTTGTGTGCCAGAAGAGAGAACCAGGAGTCCAAGTAGGAGAATCTGATCACTTGGGAAATGTGTCAGTTGGGCCTCTTATTTTGCTCTACCTGGATTGGAGAGAATGGAAGCGTTTGGGAAGAAGACCCTGATGTGTAGCAATGTCCAACAACCGATCACGCCTTGGCACATCCTGTTTCTGTGAAGAAAGAACAAGGAGTCCAAGTAAGAGGTCCTGATAAGCTGGGAATATTTTTGACATACCTACGACAAACAGTCTATGGACATCACACTTTGCTGGACAGGAGCAGGATATGGTGGCCAGGATCAGATCGGAAATGCTGGTGCCAAGCTGATGATAGAAGTTGCTACATGTCAAGGTTTAATTGAGGAATAGCCTGAAACTCTTTTGGCATCTTCCCTGGAATACCAGCTGCTTGGTGTGTAGCAAAGAGAGCAGACCTCCAGCATTTTTCCTCTGGTCTGGCAGTTTCCTGTTTTCGGATTTGTTTGGAAAAGGAATCATTTGGCCTACAGGTGGACTGGAGAGCTCGGAAGTCATTGTTTTATTTTCAGAAATCATCAACACTGATGTTTTTGGTTTGAGACTCCAAAAAGACCTAGGATCCTGATGGAGGGGGAATTGCTGTTGAAGAAGAAGAGTTAGTTTTTATACCCCACTCTTCACTACCTGAAGAAGTCTCAGAGCGGCTTACAATCACATTCCCTTCCTCTCCCCACAACAGACACCCTGTGAGGTAGGTGGGGCTGAGAGAGCTCTGAGAGGACTGTGACTGACCCAAGGACACACAGCTGGCTTCATGTGGAGGAGTAACAAAGAGGAGAGCAACAAAGATGGTGAGGGGTCTGGAGACCATGTCCTATGAGGAAAGGTTGAAGGAGCTGGGCATGTTTAGCCCGGAGAGATGTAATGTTGACCTTCCCTGCACTGATATCCTGTTGATATTTCCTGTGATTGTATAAGTCTCTGTTTTTATGAATTTTACTGTCAAAGTTTACTCCACACCCCAGAATATATATTTTTAATTCTTTTCCTTTTTTTTGAAGTGATATGTCTGTAGAATATTAAATAAACTTAGATTTATTTATATATAAAATATATATTTATATATATATTTTAAAATTGTTGCCTTTAGAGAGCAGTAGTCTTCAACCTTTTCAGATTTGGGACCCTACTGAGAATGGAAGAAGCTGCATTATACTGAATCAGACTCTTGGTCCATCGAAGTCAGTATTGTCTACTCAGACAATACTGCTCTCTAGGGTCTCTGGCGGTGGTCTTTCATATCACCTACTGCCAGATCTTTAACTGGAGATGCTGGGGATTGAACCTGGGACCTTCTGCTTGCCAAGCAGATGCTCTACCACTGAACCACAGCCCCTCCTGATCACGTGACATCGAACTCATGTTAGAGGAAAAGGGGGAGACTGGGTTATGATCTCACTGGTTTTGAGGTCAGCACCATGGACAGGGATCTTTCCTCATTGCTGGCCATTGCTTGACCATCTCTACTTCTAATACCCCCTGTCTTCTGTTAAGCACGTCTGAAAATCTAGAATGCATAGTTCTTTTCTTTCAAGCTGTTTTTTAAAGCTGAAGATCGAGATGTATTTATGTATATTAGTTATACCCTCCCTACAGGCTCAGAGCAACAGTTTTTGCCAGTGCATTTCTGTCCCCAAAGAATTTGCAGTTGAAACAATATGGCTTACAATAATTAAATAAAATATTGGTCTGGGAACCAGAGGTCAGTTCCAGAGGCCTGTGGAGCACTGACCTGGAAGCAGAGGGGACATTATGCCCTAGAATATCCCTCCTGTCTGTCAAAAGTAGATTTTGAAATATCCACAAGAAGATCGTTTAGAGATCTTCAGACCCGCTCCACCCCCTGTTTCTTAGAATTAGATTTTGGAGTTTCAGAATAGCTGGTCTACTTTCTGAGGTGGAAACAGAGCATATGGACTCCTCCGTTGCCCTGTTATTTAAATGCCTGTACAGAATTCTTAATAACAATGCATCCATAGATCAATATACGCTTCCACTCTTCCATGTCTTTCCCCTCTACCTTCTGCATGCCAAGCGGAGGTTCTTCCACTGAGGCTCGGCCCCTCTTTGCAGCTCTCCAGGGTCTCAGGCAGAGGTCTTTCCCATCACCTCCTGCCTGGTCCTTTTAACTGGAGATGCTGGGGATTGAACCTGGGACCTTCTGAATGCCAAGCAGATGCTCTACCACTGAGCCATGGCCCTTTCCCTTTACCAGCCATTGGCTCTGCAGCAATAAGCAAGAGAACCTGTTCAGCATGAAGCCGTGGAACAGCATCACCTGCCAATGTCGGCACATCAAACCCTATGTGAAGGACACAGGTGTGGCCAACTCATTTCCAGTGGGAACCTGTCTGGAATCCAGCCTGTCTTGAGTGACAGAGATAGAGGCGGTAAGGAAGATCTGGCCTCAGAGCATTGCTGCTACTGACAGATGCTCGTCTGCCTGGAATGCTGCGAGCCTGAAGTGCAGCAGCCAATGCACTGCCTGACAGTGCAGTCCTAAGCAGAGTTAAGCCCTTCTCACTCCATTGAAGTCAATGGGCTTAGAAAGGTGCAACTGTGTGACAAGCTGCACTGTGCCTAGGTTTTAAATCAGATTTATGTTATGGGTAGTTTTAATATACCTATGGAACCAGAGCTCTCATTTCTAAACTACTGGTCAGATCTAGATATACCAAAATCTACTAAAGAATTAATAGCCACATTATCGATTGCAGCAAAAGCTGCAATAGCTGCTAAATGGAGAGTCGAGGCAGGGCCTTCCATAAATGTGGGGCATAACAAGACATGGAATCTATATATAAAGTAAATAAAGTAAAATGGATAGGAATATATAGTCTGAATTTGTAGTAAAGTGGTTTCCTGTATTAGGTTATCTGGCTTCTCACAATGTAGTTCCTAAAAAATTCCTAAAATATTGGTTCATATGAACTTGATTAATATCTGACATTAAAAAGGCTGGTAGGTGATTGATTTAAATTCAGTGTTATGATCCACTTCTCTAATGCAATATAGTAGAGAAGTGTTTTTGTATGATGTTCTGTGGACATAAGAGAAGCCAATGTTGGATCAGGCCAATGGCCCATCCAGTCCAACACTGTCACACAGTGGCCAAAAATACCAGGTATCAGTGCAACAAAGAAAAAAGCTGTATGCATGCGCTAAAGAAAAAATTACAAAAAATTACAAATCTGTGATTGCAATATTATATTGTAACAGAAGTACAACAGTCAATGTTTGGTACTCATATACAAGTGAAAAAAGGAGGGTCATTTTGCAGATCTTCATCTGAATGGGACCATAAATATAAATTTTTATCTCCTAGTATTTTTTGTTGTTAAGACAGCCATACTTGCAGCAGGGCCAGCTACCTTCTGGTGCCCCCCCCACGCACCCACCAATTATGGGGTTGCCAACCTCCAGGCGGGGCCTGGAGAGAAGGAAGTCCAGCTGCTGAGTACGCGCCACACACACACACAGAGTTCATTTCAGAGTCAGCCATCCTGTGCCTCCCCCCCACATTGCCCTGGGCTGGTGTGGGGCCGGGTGCTTCGGCGGGGGGGGGCATTGTGGGCGGGCAGCGTGGCAGCGGCAGTGGTGGCGGGGAAACTCTGAGGCGAGCTGGGAAAGCGGAGCGGCAAACTTCGTTGCCCTTGATGGGCTCTCAGTTTAGCCACCCTCCCATGGCTGCCTTGGGCTGCTTGTGCAGTTGGGCTGGAGGCCACGGGGTGACTTACCAGAGTCTTGGTCCTGGGTAACGCCAGCTGGACATGCAGGCTTTGGGGAAGGCCGGCTGCAGGGCTGCGAGGTCAGTGGTGGGCCCGGCTGCGTGGCGGATGCAGGCCTCTGGGGCGGGGGTCCAGCCAGAAGACATCTCCACTGCCGCCACCTTCTGTGGTGGAAGGGCCGGAAACTGACCCCCAGCCTCCTCCGCCTCCCCCGCGCCCCTGACTGCTTGAGGGACTGGACCGGCTGCCCCCCTCCCAGGGGGACCCGCGGGAACGGCAGGCATTCCGCTCCTGTGGGAAAGGCCAGCCCAGAGCGGTGACCTTGCGGCTGGTCGGCTCCCCACAGCTGCCCTTGGCTCCCATTTCCCAGCAGAAAGAACAACAAAGGGGTGTGCTGAAGCAGCATGCACCCAGAAAGTCATGCGGGGGGGGAGGGGGCGGTGGCCTGGGCCTGCAGCGCTTTTGGCAGGGGGCTTTTGGCGCCCCCATGATGGCCCCGCGCTCTAGGCGAGAGTCTAGCTCACCTAGTGAGCGGGCCGGCCCTGACTAGCAGAGTTTCACAGTTTGCGTGCTGCATGATTCTATAACAAGTCAATCAATAGTTTCCACTAAGTCTAAAGTGCATCTATAGATGAAAACAGGCCATCTAAGTGGAAGGACACAAGGGCTATCTAAGCAGAAGGACACAAAATACCAGGTACCATCAGGAGGTCCACCAGTGGGGCCAGGACACTAGAGGTCCTCCCACTTTTGGCCCCCCCATCACCAAGAATACAGAGCATCACGTGCCCCAGACCAAGAGTTCCTATCTATACCTTGTGGCTAATAGCCACTGATGGACCTCTGCTCTATATGTTTATCCATATCATATGTTCAATATCTTACTTATCGTAAGGTTATATGATACTGATGTGTTCTTGTTTGGTATATATGTTGTAATAAACACAATGATTTTTTTTTAAAAAGATCTGCACTGTGCAAAATTTGGAAATCTGCCGGGAGCTGAAATAACAGTCTGAGCATGTCTAGCGTGTAACTCGTTTTCCTGTCTCTCAGATACTCATCGAAGGATCTGTTTCGAGTGTTATCTTCAGGTGGCCCTGCTTGGAGAATTATTAAAAATAAACTTTGGATTAATTCTTTTGACTCAGCACCAGAGACATCTTTCAGTATAACAAGAATTTCGTTCGGTGGCCCCCAAGAGCATGGAGACGGCCAGGTGCACAGATCAGTTTTCATTCAACCCAGCAGAGAAGATTGGATGATTCTGGTGGATTGCACAGGTGGAAGAAAAAAGGGAACTTGGACGTTTTGTGTACGTATGTGTGGGGCAAAACGAGTTCAGAGTTTTGTCTTTCACTCGGGGTCTCTTCTCCCCCAACATGCCCCTGGCTTTATCTTCCCGTTGACAGCATTTGATTTGAACCAAATTACCTTCTGCAGATCAAGAAGTGCTGAAATGCTTTTTCAGTACCAAGGGTGGAATTCTTTGCAAAGTTCTGCCCTGCAATCGCCTTTGAAGTCAAGGGGGCTGCACAAGAACACATTGCTGGGGGAGGAGGTTGTGTTGCGGGAGGTTGTGTTGGCAACTGAGTAGCTGAAATGGAGGGGAGGGAGTGAGTGGGGAAAACCTTGGGCTCGACTGCAGCTTCCATGACAGGGAGCAGTAGTGGATGAGAGCTTGATGTTTGATTGTGTCCATACTCCTGCCTCTTTAAGACTGAACCACATGGCATTCTGGGAAATGGAGATGTCCGTTTTAATTCACATTTGGTGTGTTCTTGGAGACCCAGTTTGGTGTAGTGGTTAGGAGCGCGGACTCTAATCTGGGAGAACCGGGTTTGTTTCCCCACTTCTCCTCTACGTGTGGCTGTTGGTGTGACCTTGGGTCAGTCACAAGTTCTCTCAGAGCTGTTCTCTCAAGGACAGTTCTGGAAAGAGCTCTCTCAGCCCCACCTACCCCACAGGGTGTCTGTTGTGGGGAGGGGAAGGGAAAGGAGATTGTAAGCCGCTCTGAGATGCCTTCGGGTAGGGAAGAG
>NW_015168676.1:40964-72973 GCF_001447785.1 Gekko japonicus | reverse complement strand
TGCCGGGACTACCTTTTTGCTTTGGATGACAGATGCCTTGAGGGAACATGCATCTGTGTGCCAGGAAACATATTGGTGGGAATCATGTCAAAATCACTGGGCCAGCTACCTGGGCTGGACCCACCTGGCTCCTTGAGCCCCAATAAAACATATAATCTTCCTTTCTCCTCTTCATGCCTGGGCTAGTATTCTGAACGTATCTTCGGGACTGCCTCCTCTGGTATGTTCCCAAGAGAGAGTTACGCTCCACTGAGAACAACTTACTGGGAATTCCTGGCCCCAAAGATATCCAGCTGTCCTCGACCAGAGTCAGGGCTTTTTCGGTCCTGGCTCCGACCTGGTGGGACTCTCTGCCAAATACCACCAGGGCCCTGCGGGACTTCATGCAATTCTGCAGGGCCTGTAAGGCAGAGATGTTCTGCCAGGCTTTTGGTTGAGGACAGCAGCGGTTTTCCATCACGACTGGCACCCTCCTCTTTGTCTTCCATCTTCTCCCATTTCTGCATCCTCTTTACCCTGCCTACGAGGCAGCAACAGAGTCCAGTGTGGGTTTAAGAACAGGTTAGTAACGCCATCTTGAGATTTTTTTAAGAACGTAAGGAATGTTATTTATCAGTTTTAATTCTGTCTTCTGTCAAATGTCTTAACTTTTGTTGTACATCGCCTAGAGCTCTGTGCATACAAGGAGTGGGTGATTCACAAGTTTAAAGTATAAATAAAAACAAATAAAACTCCAGGTGTGGAAATTTCTGGAGATTTGGGGGTGGAGGCTGGAGAGGGCAAGGCTTGGGGAGGGGAAGGACCTCAGCATTATAATGCTATCGAATCCACCCTCCACAGTATCTTCAGGCAAAGTGATCTCTGTATTCTGTAGAGAAGACGTTTTTCCGGGAGATCTCCAGAACCCACCTGGAGGCTGGTAACCCTGGACTGCATAGACCCCCTGAGCTGTATCTGTGCATCACTGGCTATTGCACTCTCCCTGTGGACTAGCAGTTATACACAACTGGACCATCTTCTCTGCACAGGACAATCCAGCTGTGGATTATTACTCATGTGCAATAATGCTCAATAACCAATGAAGCCTGGATGCAACTATAATCCTAACCTGGTAGGGAGAGCTTCGGCAGCTCCATTAAAATGGTCAGCAGGTTTCCTAAAGGAAGAAAATAAATATATAAATTAGAAGCATATATTTTACAATATTGCAAATTACAATATGCATACACTATCCCCTTCAGTGAATCAAGGAAAGCTAATTCACTGCTGGTGGATGTTGAGGTTGAAGCTAAATGTGGAGTCTGTTTTCAGGCCATTTTAAGTCAGGCAAGCTGTCGTCGGGTCCAAAATTGCCTCAGCTAAACCCATGGCTGCAGGCCGGAGTCAAGCGGCAGATGAATCAATGTTCCTTCCATTCCCCTGATTTGCTGATGATATCGCCAGGCCCAGGTGTGAACCCTTTTAATTTCCTGTAGGAGCGATGAATCACTGACTTGTATTTGAGACCCAAAATAGACGTATTTTTAAACCAGGTGGTGGTGGTGGTAGGGGGATATTTTCGGTGAAGAAACAGAAAATGTGATGCCCTTCCCGCAATGTATATTTTTTAAAAATTAGCCACTCCATTTGGTTGAGCTGACTTGACATCCCCCCCCCCTCCCCGTAATGTCATGCCGTGTGTTGTGCTTTTGTATGAATCACTGGCATATTCACTTTCCAGGCAATGGTGAGAGACAAAGGTAGTTGGATGTTCAGGCACATATTGAACTTGCTAACCCTTAGAACAGTGGCCGGAGCTTTGGAAATGTGTGTTTATGTGTTGTCAAGCGGCTTCCGTGTTATGGTGACCCTATGAATGAATGACCTCCGAAATGTCCCATCATTCCCAGCCTTGCTCAGGTCTTGCAGACAGAGGAAAGAATAACAAAAAAGAACCATGAGCTGAATTTCTCGCAAAATGTTCACAAAGGAGACTTCATCAAAGTGAAATGCATCTATTCTCTGGAATAAATCTATCCATAGAATCCATCATAGAAAAATGCAGAAGCCAATAAATAAATATATAAGATAAATATCAACACTTTTCCTAGGTAATTTTTCCAGTCTTTCAGACTTCTGGTTCATTCCATCTCCTTTTAAGATAATGCTTTTCTATTACTTCAACATTGGGCAAGGTCTCCTTAGCTCTAATCTGCACCCCTAAAGTCCACTTCAGTGGAGGCATGTTGTGGTCCTGATACATTGTTCTTTGTTCCTGAGGAAGGAGCAGAAGTCTGAAACACTGGAAAAATTACCTAGGAAAAGTGTTGATGGCCCTGTTCACACGGAGAAGTTGCTGTGCTAAAGACACGAATGTCAGGTGGATTTTCGGTGTGCGATCACACCACAACATCTGGGAAGTGTAGTGCACCTGTGGCCAACCTGTGGCATCCCGCTGAAGATGCAGAGTTAAAAAGTACCATGGAAAGTGCAGTAGTATCTGGAAAACGTGGGGCAGGGGCGGGCGTCTGATCGCGGGAGTGCTAGTATCCCATGGCATCCGGTGCCCGTCCATGTCCTGTTGCAAACCGGATGTTTTTCGTAAGTGCATGCGCACAAACACGTAACTGAAAGCAGTGCTGCTCTGCAGAACTGCGCATGCACACGAACACGCTTGCAGCGCGGCTTCTTTGCCACGCTCCAGCATCCCGTGTGATCGCCAGCTAACAGCCTAAGCGCGAAGCCTCGGGAGACCGTGTGATCAGGCTACCATGCTTTTTTTTGCTCCAGGGCGAACAGCCACACCTCCCCCCCCCCGGCGTTATCCGGCCCGTGTGACTGGGGTCGATATTTATTTTGTATATTTATCATTTGGCTTCTGCATTTTTCTATGATGGGTGATACAGATAGATTTATTCCAGACAATAGATGCATTTCACTCTGATGAAGTCTCCTTTATGAATATTTTGTGGGAAATTCAGCTCACAGTTCCCCCCCCCCCATTATTCTTTGCTACTTCTTACTGTGTGCTGCACTGTTGTTGTTGTCTTGCAGACGGTGAGCCCTGGCTTCATTGAGTGAGTCAATCCATCTCCCGTTGGGTCTTCCTCTTTTCCTGCTGCCTTCAGATTTCCCTATTGGCATCATCTTTTCCAATGAATCTTGTCTTCTTTTGAAAATGTAAACTGATGACATCCATGCAACTGCACATCATCTATGCTCTAGGGCTGCCAACCTCAAGGCAGCACCTGATGATCTCCTGCTATTACAAAGAAGAAGAAGAGGAGGAGGAGGAGGAGGAGGAGGAGGAGATTGGATTTATACCCCGCCTTTCACTCAGAGTCTCAGAGCAGCTTACAAACTCCTTTCCCTTCCCCTCCCCACAACAGACACCCTGTGAGGCAGGTGGGGCTGAGAGAGCTCTTTCCAGAACTGTCCTTGAGAGAACAGCTCTGACAGAACTATGGCTTGCCCAAGGTCATCCAGCATCTGCAAGTGGAGGAGTGGGGAATCAAACGGGGTTCTCCCGGATTAGAGTCTGCACACTTAACCACTACACCAGACTGGCTCTCCAGATGACCAAGATCAATTCCACAGGAGAAAATGGCTGCTTTGGAGAGTGGACTGTATGCCATTATACCCTGCTGAGTTCCCCTCCCCTCCTCACCCTGCCCCAAACCCCACCCTCTCCAGGCTCCACCCCCAAAATCTCTTGGAATGTCCCAACCCGGAGCTGGCAACCCTGTCTTTACCGGTGTGACAATTGGTTGCACATGCAAACATTTTTTTAAAGGCCTACTTAGGCATCAGTAATATGTGAATAGATGTTGGTAGTCTCTAGGATTGTCTGCGCCATGTTAGGAAATTCCTGGGGATTTGGGAGTGCAGCCTTGGGAAAGTGTGGTTTGGGGAGGGACCTCAGTGGGCTACGGTGCCTTCATGTCCACCCTCCAGAGCAGCCATTTTTTCCAGGAGGAACTGATCCCTGACATCTGGAGATCAGTTGTAATTCCAGGAGAACACCAAGGCCCCACATGGAAGTTGGCAACCTAGGATCTTACAAGAATTGTTTGCAGTTCTCAGGGAAGAGAGAGGAGGAAGAGGAACAAACAGAAGAGACAGACTCAATGCTCCCTCTAAGCTGTGGAGTCTTGTGAGCAAAAATTCTACTTTGTGAGCTGCTAGCATTAAAGCTGTAAGCGAACCATCTGGCTGCTGCATAAATTAGTTTGCTCTGGAGCCATCCTTCCTGAGCTAAGACAAAAATGTGTGAGCTGGGGGCTAAAAAGCTGTGAGCTAGCTCACACTAACTCAGCTTGGAGGGAACACGAGACAATGAAGCAGGCCTGTCTTTTTCTTTTTTCCCCTAAGTTGTACAAGAGAATAAACTTCTTTCAGGCCACTTACGGGGATACAGAAAAGTGCTTTTAATCTGTTACTCCCTGCCCCCGAAGTATCTTAATGAGCTCACAGTGGAGTAGTGGGGACAGATGTTCGTTCCGCCTGCTGCATCAACATCCAAAAATCATGATGATAGTTAACATCACCCCTCCCCCAAGGATCACATTTGACAACAGTGGCTCAGGAGCAGGTGGGCAGCTGTGGGTTGTTTGGGACAGAGACGGGAGAGAACAACCACCGCTCTTGGGAGAGGCCTTCCAAAGCAGCTGACACCGGATGCCGATCAGTTATGACAGCCAGGAAACGAAGCCTTCAAAGAGCATCTTCTTACATGAGGGTGACACTCCATCCGACAGACGTGCTCTAGGCGGAGGGGCGGCTGGTGGAGAAATGGCCCCCGGAATATAAGGGGGGAACGCTTTCAAATTCTGCAACCAAAAAACAGAATTCTGCAATGTTTTTGACCAATTTCTTTTGTGCCATCAAGTCTAAACAGGGGAAGAGTGGCCAACTTTGTAGGTGTTGGTGGAGGGTGCCATCGATTCGCTGCTGACTTAAGGTGACCCCTATAGGGTTTTCAAGGGGAGAGAGGAACAGAGGTGGGTGTGCCATTGCCTGCCTCTGCATAGCGACCCTGGACTTCCTTGGAGGTCTCCCATCTGAGTACTAACCAGGGCAGACCCTGCTTAGCTTCCGAGATCCGATGTGATAGGGCTAGCCTGGGCCACCCAGGCAGGGCAGGAGACAGTCAGAGGTGGGTTTGCCATTGCCTGCCTCTGCGTAGCAACCCTGGACTTCCTTGGAGGTCTCCCATCCCAGTACCAATCAGGGCCGACCCTGCTTAGCTTCCAAGTTGTGACAAGATCAGGCTAGGCTGGGCCATCCAGATTAGGGCTAGAGATGAAAAGAGGTGGTTTCCCATTGCCTGCCTCTGCATAGGAACCCTGCTTAGCTTGTGAGATCTTATGCCTCTGGGCAAGACTGCGTCATCTAAGTCATAGTGAAAAGAGTTTAATGATGGGAAGTGGAATCAAGTAGCAACTGACTCAGGGGGGTTGCAAAGCAAGAGACAAACGGGTGGTTTGCCACTGCCTGCCTCTGAGTAGCAACCCTGGACTTCCTTGGTGGTCTCCTAAGTACTAACCAGTGTTCCCTTCTAAGCTGAGTCAGTGTGAGCCAGCTCACGGTGTTTTAAAACCTCTGGCTCACATATTTTTGTCTTAGCTCAGGAAGGATGTGGCTCCAGAGCAAACTAATTTATGCAATAGCCAAATCTCTTGCTCACAACTTTAATGCCAGTAGCTCACAAAGTAGAATTTTCACTCACAAGACTCCACAGCTTAGAGGGAACATTGGTACTAACCCAGGTTGACCCGGCTGCTTATCTTCTGAGATCTGATGAGATCAGCCTAGTCCAGGCCGTCCAGATTAGGGCTAGAGATTAAAAGAGGTGGTTTGCCATTGCCTACTGCTGTGTAGCAACCCTGGACTTCTTTGGGGGTCTCCCATCCAAGTACTAACCAGGGTTGACCCTGCTTAGCTTCTGAGATCTGATGAGACTAGGTTAGACATTGCACTGGGAGCATTTATGCATGCAAACATGCACATTAACACCAAGCAACAGCTCCTGGTTGTCAATCACAGTGTCGCCTTTAAGCAGCCCATATTTTGTTTTCCCCGAACTCTGGCCCATCTAAATAGCTTGCAGCCTACGGCAAGCCAGGTCAATGCTATTCTTCAAAAGCCAGTGAACAGATGGAAGTGGAGCTTTCTAAATCCCACCGACAGGATAGGAGCAATCATTGCAGGAAATGGAAGCCACAAGGAGACAAGCTTAATGATCAGGACTGAAATATCATTTAGCACTTATTTTTATGGACTTATTTTTATTATATCGCATTGCATGAGATATCAAGGCTACACAAGGTTGCCAAATCTGGGTTGAGAAATTCCGAGCAGATTTTGGGGGTGGAGTCTGGGGAGGCGGGGTTTGGGGAGGGAAGGACCCCTGTGTGTTATAGTGCCATAGAGTCTGCCCTCCAAATGTCACAGAGCCTGCCCTCCTTTTCTCCAGATCTCTGTAGCCTGGAGCAATGCTTCCTCTAATCTGTGGAATCTTGTGAGCAAAAATTCTACTTTGTGAGCTTTAAAGTTGTGAGCGAGCAATTTGGCTACTGCATAAATTAGCTTGCTCTGGAGCAGTAATTCCTCTAAGCTCTGGAGTCTTGTGAGCAAAAATTCTACTTTGTGAGCTACTGGCTTTAAAGTTGTGAGCGAGCGATTTGGCTACTGCATCAATTAGTTGACTCTGGAGCCATCCTTTCTGGGCTCAGACAAAAATGCATGAGCTGGAGGCAAAAAATTTGTGAACTAGCTCACACTAACTCAGCTTAGAGGGCACACTTGCCTGGAGACCAGTTATAATCCTGGGAGATCTCCAGGTCACACCTGGAGTTTGGCAAGCTTAAGGCTAAGTCCAGCTTGTCAATGAATACCTGGTATTCTCCTCCACCTATCCATTATGAAACAAAACCACTGAGGCCACCCATGTTGGGAAAGGGTTGCTCACGGGGCTGCCAACCTCCAGGAGGGGCCTGGAGATTTCCTGGAATCAAACTGATTTCCAGGCAACAGAAACCAGTTTCCCTGGAGAAAATGGCTGCTTTGGAACATGAACTCTATGGCCAGTTTGGTGTAGTGGTTAAGTGTGTGGATTCTAATCTGGGAGAACCAGGTTTGATTCCCCACTCCTCCACTCGCAGCTGCTGGATGACCTTGGGCAAGCCTTAGTTCTGTCAGAGCTGTTCTCTCAAGGACAGTTCTCTCAGAGCTCTCTCAGCCCCACCTACCTCACAGGGTGTCTGTTGTGGGGAGGGGAAGGGAAAGGAGTTTGTAAGCCACTCTGAGACTCTGAGTAAAGGGCGAGGTATAAATCCAATCTCTTCTTCTTCTTCTCTGAGTACATGCCACTCCTCAAACCCTTCCCTCTCCAGGTTTTACCCCCCAAATCTCCAGATATTTTCCAACCTAGAGCTGGTGACCCTAGGTATCAGCCTCCATCAAATGCCTCAGTGGAATTCAAGAGAGATGGCAGTTTACAAAGTAGTTCTGGATTTTCCCGGTCCCATTAATGGCTTGGATGCTTTTTTTTTTTAGCTCCTGCATACCAGCCGCCAGAGCAAAATATGCAAGGGCCTCCCCGGCCAAGCTGTAGGTGGTCCAATCACGGAGCTAAATGCCAGGCCCAAACACACAGCGGCCTGCTAAAGGAGTGGCGCTAATCTCCTGAGCTGTTAGGAAGATAATTGGTTAGTGATCCTCTTGGGGAAGGGTCAAATGCATGACCGCCAAGCATGATCCTGCACTTAAGGTGTTAATAACTGTTCTGTATTCTGTGCTTTCGCACGAGATAATTTACACCATTGTTGCTTCAAGGGGGTGGGGGGAAATCCCTTTGATTTGGGAGATTTTTTTTCAGAGATAGATGCCAGACAGTGTGCATTTTGAGACTGGCAGTAAGTTCTCAACTTTCTTTCATTTTTATTTGCACAAGGATTCTTCCCCCATGTTAAGAAAACTGCCCGCACCTAGAAAGCTATATGTCAAGGAGAAAAGCGCCGGTGTGGTCTTTGTCTTGACAGGCTAGCTTTCTACTTGTAGAGAATTTTATTTTCCACGGAGGACTGTTTCCATATTGCAAGTCTAGGGTGGAGCCTGGAGATCTCTTGGAATTACAACTGATCTCCAGACTACAGAAATCATCTCCCCTGGAGAAAATGCCTGCTTTGGAGGGTGGACTCCATGGCATTGTACCCACATTGAGGTTCCCTGCCCTCCAGAAACTCTGCTTTCCTCAGCTTCCCTCTCCCCATCTCCAGGAATATGCCAACCTAGATCAGGCAACCCTAAAGCCCTCTATGACAGACTTCTTCTTCTTCCTCCTCCTCCGCTGCTTCTTCTTCTTCTTCTCTGTGAGGCAGATTTTTCCCGCCAAAATTCTTAGTTCTCTTCAGGTACTGAGCTGAATGCCCCACTCTGTGACAGAATCTAATTTGGCTTTTGCCCAGCCCAAGAACTTGTCAGGAGAAAACAGGGCCCTCCTTTTAGATCCTTTGAAATGGCACTCGAGACCGAGTAACAGTGAATGATAATATTTTATTTAATAGGCAGGGATGGTATGGGTAGTCAGAAATTGGAAAGGCTGAGGGAAATGCTGTTGGTAAAACCATATATTTTTCACTTGACAGACGAGATGGTGTTGCAGCAGCTTATTCTTTTTCTTTTTCTTTTGACAAATTCTTGATTCTTATCAGTGAGAGACGGTTGACTGAGTATTTTAGTTTCAGTCTGCATATAGTTTCTGCATATAGTTTCCTAACAACTTTCAGGTTTTCCAGAAAGGTGTCTCTTTTAGTGTATTGAATTCTTTCCTCTTTTCTGAAATTGCAGTGTGTCCTCTTTCCCCGGCGACCACCGTTTCCTTCCACCACAGACCAGGGACTGCCCCAGTGCCAATTCCCTGTAGAACTGGATAGGACTTCTATTTCTTCCCTTAAAATACAATCCTATTCCTTTTGGTTTGATCGAGAGCTTCAGCCTGCTACCCAATCACTCTTGACCAAAATCTCAAACCTCAGTGTAGAGGTATTGCAGAAGACCATTGTTAATCTGAGGAGATAGTGGTGACCACAAGTTTTTTTTCCTGTGTGTTTCGATGACAACACCAGGCTGGATTAATGATGTTGGGTTTTCTGTTTTAACTAATTGCACTTGGTATTGGAATGGGGGAGATGTTTTCTCTGCCCTTGGAATGAATCCCAGCTGTACTACCTTGTTTCACTATAAGTTAGGAGGGCTTGTTTTTCTATGAGAGAAGGCTAACGGAAGAGAGAAGGAGAAGGAGAAGAGAGGGGGGAGAAGAAAACCTCAGCTCAGACCAGGCAACCTTCAGACGATACACCTGAACTGACCTGCCACTGATATTTTCAGGGCAGAAAGGGACGTGTTATTTTGTTATTCTCTGTTTTATGTTTGTAATGTGTATAAAATAAAGCTGCTTCTCCTTCCATCACTAGTTTGGTCATTGCTTCTTGAACCTTAAAAGAACCGTTTACCAAAACGGGCAACACACCCAGTTTTTGGCATCTGTGTGCAAATGTACTTCAGCATTTCGCTGACACTAGGCTCTGCATTCTTAGATGGAATTCTTCCTCAGGTTATGTTATTCAGAAGGCAACCCTGTCTGACAGACTCTTTAGTCAGAGTCTTCAGATATCCACTCCTTTAGCTGAACTTCTACTTTACTGAACAGCAACTGCCGCTGGACTCCAAATGAGTTCACTCTCCCCTCAGCATGCAGCTGGTTTTATATTTCCCTCAGCTGGCACTGGCCAATGGGAGAAAAGGAGCAGCCTGTCACTCAAGCTCAATGTTCTAGAGCACAGTTAACCCTACACCTCCCTTCTCTGATCTTGCTGCATTAGGAAAACAGCATTTTAAATGTAGTCCGTCACACCCTCACTTGAAGTTTGAAGTGGTACAGCCAAGGCAGAGGTTTATCATCTAAGAGATTTATCATCCCCAGCCTTTTAGAGCTAGTGGGCACTTTTGGAATTTTGACAAAATGTGGTGGGTGCAGCCACAAAATGTCACACAGGGCACATCCGTGTGCTGCAGTGGCAGCTGCCGCCAAAGCAACATTTTCAAAGATCTGTACAGCTAATCAGATCTCCAGTGGTCAATCAGATGCCTTGCTGGGCAAAAGACCCACCTCTTTAAAACACTTGGAGGGCCCATGGGCCCTGTAGGGTTAATTGGTATGGTTAGTCCAGCACCCACTAGTTAGCAGACTGCTTGAAATAAAGCTATAAATGCAGAATCGTCTTTGCACTAGGTTACCCAGCTTACAAAGCTACACAGAGCTACATTGTGAGTTTAAGAGTAATACTGGTCACTTTCTTCTGAAACTTCAATTTAGATAGGAAAGCTTAGAGATAGGATAGTATTGGTCTAGCTAACTAAAAATGGACACGGATGGTGAGAGGCCATCTGTGTCATGGTGCCAAGAAGAGGACAGTATGTCCTCCCTCTTGGTGTGTGCAGGGAAAGGGTGAACAGAAGGAAATAAATTTCCCTGAGAATACAATCTGCATATCGAAGGGGACAGTGGCAGAATGGTAAACACAGGAAGAAAATTTAGGAAATTTAGTTGTGTAACTCGGTTGCCACATAGTCTGGAAGCTGAGGGACAGCGTTTCAGTCCTTCACTTCCAACAGGCACTGTGTTGGAGACCCCAATCTAATGGAAGGGCCAGGACTCAGACTTCACCCCTGAGATTTAGGTGTTGGAGCCAATTCTCAGGTCAGCAGGTCAAAATTTCAGTGCTGTCCACACATGCTTGATGACCTCTTTTAATGCTCTGGTATGTCTGCTTGTGGTAACCGGTTAGGGTTGACAGACCCCTAGTGGAGGTGGAGTTCCTCCACTGTCAGGCCTCTTCTCCCCACTGCCAATTAACTGGCTGGTGGCGGGGGAACTTACCCTCAAAAAGAGGGAGATCCATCCAACATGCAGCGATTTGTCTACGTGACACATGTGACCTGGAAGTGATGTCATCACATCCGGGACATTGAGGTGACACTCTGGTATTTGGGCAAAAACTCTATGATAGAAGCCAAATCTACCATAGAGTTTTTGCCCAAAAACCAGACCGCCACTCCAGCTTCCTGGACATGATGACATCTGTTCTGGGTCATGTGGGCAGTGATGTGGACACGTTGCTGTACATCAGATGGGCCTCCCTGCTGCTCTTAGTAAGTCCCTCCCTCCATCCCCTGCCAACCCTATAACCACTGCATTAGTGTTCAGTTCAATTGTGGTAGTGTGCTAAGTGCACGGACTCTAATCTGGGAGAACTGGGTTTGGTTCCCCACTCCTCCACTTGCATCTGGCTGGATGACCTTGGACAAGCCGTAGTTCTGATAAGAGCTGTTCTTTAAAAAGAGCAGTTTCTGTCAAGAGCTCTCTCAGCCCCACCTACCTCACAAGGGTGTCTGTTGTGGGGAGGGAAAGGGAAAGGAGTTTGTAAACCGCTCTGAGACACCGTTGGGTAGTGAAGGGCGGGGTATAAATCCAATCTTCTCCTCCTCCTCTTCTTCTTCTATTTGGAAATCTTCATGTGCATGTGGTGAACGGTTTCTCTCCTTCAAGCTATATGACTGTGGCAACACTTGCATAGCTTCCCACGTGGTAGACTTCCTGCCAGCACAAGGAAGTCCTGCCGTAAGTGCTTCTATTCCACGTGACACTGTCAGGCCTCACCCCATGACATCACTCACCAGTACCCAACCCATGACATCACCAGGTCCTTCCCTAGAGATCCCAGGCTACAGGAGACCCAACAGCACGTCAGGGTGATTCCATTCTGCCATCAGTGTTTCAGGACTATTTTGGGAGAGAAACACCAGTGTATCCTTTCCTTTCAAGATATTTTAGGGTCAGAAGAAAATAACTGGTTAGACAAGGGCATTGTGGGAAGTTTGGATTTAGATGAGGGGTGAAGGAAGGCAAAGAGGTTTGAACCTGTACATGATGGAGTAGGGAATCCTCCCTGTGGACCGTATCCCACCATATCCAATTAATTAGGAAGGGGCCATGCATGGCTCAATGGCAGAACATCTGCTTGGCATGCAGAAGGTCCCAGGTTCAATCCCCATCATCCCCAGCTAAATGGATCAGATGGCAGGTAAGAACATAAGAACATAAGAGAAGCCATGTTGGATCAGGCCAATGGCCTCTCCAGTCCAATGCTCTGTGTCACACAGTGGCCAAAACCCAGGTGCCATCAAGAGGTCCACCAGCAGGGCCAGTAATGACATCTGAGACCTCTCTGGGAGACCCTGGAGAGCTGCTGACGATGCTGACCTTGGTGGACCAATGGTATGATTCAGTGTACAGCAGTTTCTTATGTTCCTGACCTCATGGAGCCAGTGCTGGGAAAGACCTCACTTGGCCCAATGCCCTGGAGAGACATTGCCAGTTAGGGCAGTCAATGCTGAGCTTGCTGAACCAAGGAACCAACTCCACCTAAGGCAACTTCGCATGTTAGGGCCAATCCCTCCCAACCGCAACATCTCTATTGTAGGGATAGTTTGGAAACAGATCCTGGAATGAATTGGTGCCCCTCAGAGCTCCCACCCACCCTTTCTCCACTGGAAAGCTGACACATTGAGTTGCTTGATTACTGTCATGCTCAGAGAGGTGCTGTGGCTCAGTGGAAGAGCCTCTGCTTTGCATACAGAAAGTCCCAGGTTCAATCCCCCGCATCTCCAGTTAAAAGGACCAGGCAGCAGGTGATGAGAAAGAAACTCCACCTGAGACCCTGGAGAGCTACTGCCAGTCTGAGTAGACAATACTGACCTTGATGGAGTGATGGTCTGATTCAGTATAAGGCAGCTTCATGTACTGATGTTGGTCTCTAGAGCCCTGTATGGCCTGGGACCAATGTACCTTAAGGGCCACCTTCTCCCAGGTGAATGTACCCATTCACTTTGGTCATCGGATGCCCTGCTTCAGTTGCCCCTGTCATCTGAGGCTAGATAGGTGGCAAACCAAGAAAGGGCCTCCTTGGTTGTAGCACCTGAACTTTGGAACTTCCTCCCCAGGGAGATACATCTGCCTCCCTCTATTGGTGTCTTCCACCAGCGAGAAAAGACTTTTTTTGCTTGGTTTGGCATACCCCAGTAACAGCTATTGGCCCTCCTCTGGTATTGTCTGTTTTGTGTTTTTATTGAATTGTGTAATTTTAATTGTTGTTTTTAATGTTCTAATGTTTTTACTTGCACTGCCTTGGGGATCCTTATAAATACATGTTGATGGGGTCCAAACTGACAGAGACTGACCAAGAGAGAGATCTTGGAGTCATAGTAGATAACTCAATGAGAATGTCGAGACAAGTGTGTGACTGCAATAAAAAAAGCCAATGCGATGCTAGGGATTATTAGGAAGAGAATTGAAAACAAATCATCCAGTATCAGAACGCCCCTATATAAATCAATGGTGTGACCTCATTCGGAGTACTGTGTACAGTTCTGGTCACCACACCTCAAAAAGGATATTATTGGAAAAAGTGTAGAAAAGGGCAACTGGAATGATAAAAGGGTTGGAACACTTTCCCCATGAAGAAAGGTTAAAGCGCTTGGGGCTCTTTAGCTTGGAGAAATGACCACTGAGGGGTGATGTGAGGTTTATAAGATTATGCATGGGATAGAGCAGGTAGAGAAAGAAGTCCTTTTCTCCCTTTCTCACAATACGAGAACTCATGGGCACTCAATGAAATTGCTGAGTAGTCAGGTTAGAACAGATAAAAGGAAGTCCCTCTTCACCCAAAGAGAGATTAACACATGGAATTCACTGCCACAGGAGGTGGTGGCAGCTACAAGCATGGACTGCTTCAAGAGGGAATTAGATAAGCATATGGAGCAGAGGTCCATCAGTGGCTATTAGCCACAAGGTATAGATAGGAACTCTCAGTCTGGGGCAAGTGATGCTCTGTATTCTTGGTGCTTGGGGGGGGGACCAGTGGGAGGGCTTCTAGTGTCCTGGCCCCACTGCTGGACCTCCTGATGGCCCCTGGTATTTTTGGCCACTGTATGACAGAAGACCATTATATCTACTACTGTGGCTAGGAATCTTGTAGAAAAAATGGTGTGGCCCTTATAGTCAATAAGAGAGTGCAAAAGTCAGTACTGGGATACAATCTCAAAAATGACAGAATGATTTCTGTCCGATTCCAAGGCAAACCATTCAACATCACAGTAATCCAAGTCTATGCCCCAACCACTGATGCAGAAGAGGCTGAAGTGGACCGGTTCTATGAAGACCTACAACACCTCCTAGAACTAACACCAAAAAATGATGTCCTCATCATCATAGGGGACTGGAATGCTAAAGTAGGAAGTCAAAAGGTAACTGGAATAACAGACAAGTTTGGCCTTGGAAAGCAAAATGAAGCAGGGCAAAGGTTAACAGAGTTTTGTCAAGAGAACACACTGGTCATAGCGAACACCCTTTTCCAACAACCTAAGAGGCGACTCTACACATGGACATCACCAGATGGGCAACACCGAAATCAGATTGACTATATAATTTGCAGTCAAAGATGGAGAAGCTCTATCCAGTCAGTAAAAACAAGACCTGGAGCTGACTGTGGTTCAGATCATGAGCTACTCATTGCAAAATTCAGACTTAAACTGAAGAAAATTGGGAAAACCACGAGGCCATTCAGGTTTGACCTAGATCGCATCCCTGATGAATATACAGTAGAGGTGAAGAATAGATTCAAGGGTCTGGATTTGATAGATAGAGTGCCTGAAGAACTATGGACAGAGGTTCGTGACATCGTACAGGAGGCAGCAATCACCACCATCCCAAAGAAAAAGAAATGTAAGAAAGCAAAGTGGCTTTCTGATGAGGCTTTACAAATAGCAGAGGAAAGAAGGAAAGCGAAAGGCAAAGGCGAAAAGGAAAGATTTACCCAACTGAACGCAGATTTCCAGAGAACAGCAAGGAGAGATAAGGAGGCCTTCCTGAATGAACAGTGCAAAGTAATAGAAGAAAACAATAGAATGGGAAGGACTAGAGATCTCTTCAAGAAAGTTGGAGAAATCAAGGGAGCGTTCCATGCAAAGCTGGCCATGATAAAGGACAAAAACGGTAGGGACCTAACAGAAGCAGAAGAGATTAGGAAAAGATGGCAAGAATACACAGAAGAACTATACAAGAAAGACCTCGATGTCCTTGACAACCACGACGGTATAATCACTGACCTCGAGCCAGACATCCTGGAATGTGAAGTTAAATGGGCCTTAGAAAGCATTGCTAACAACAAAGCTAGTGGAGGTGATGGTATTCCAGCTGAGCTATTCAAAGTCTTAGAAGATGATGCTGTTAAAGTGCTGCACTCCATTTGCCAGCAAATTTGGATAACGCAACAGTGGCCACAGGATTGGAAAAGATCAGTATACATTCCAATCCCAAAGAAGGGCAATGCCAAGGAATGTTCAAACTATCGCACAATTGCACTCATATCACACGCTAGCAAGGTCATGCTCAAGATCCTACAAGCTAGGCTTCAACAGTACGTGGATAGAGAACTACCAGAAGTACAAGCTGGGTTTCGAAGAGGTAGAGGAACTAGAGATCAAATTGCCAACATTCGCTGGATTATGGAGAAAGCAAGAGAGTACCAGAAAAATATCTACTTCTGCTTCATTGACTATGCTAAAGCCTTTGACTGTGTGGATCACAACAAACTATGGCAGGTCCTTAAAGAGATGGGAGTACCAGACCACCTCACATGTCTCTTGAGAAACCTGTATAAGGGCCAAGAAGCGACAGTTAGAACCGGATATGGAACAACTGATTGGTTTAGCATAGGAAAAGGAGTACGACAAGGATGTATATTGTCGCCTTGCTTATTTAATATATATGCAGAGTACATCATGCGAAATGCTGGCCTGGATGAATCACAAGCGGGAATTAAGATTGCTGGGGAAAAGATCAACAACCTCAGATATGCAGACGATACCACTCTAATGGCAGAAAGTGAAGAGGACCTAAAGAGCCTCTTGCTCAGGGTAAAAGAGGAGAGCGCAAAAGTGGGCTTGAAGCTCAACATCAAAAAAACTAAGATCATGGCATCCGGCCCCATCACTCCTTGGCAAATAGAAGGGGAAGTCGTGGAAGTAGTGACAGACTTCACGTTCCTGGGATCCCAGATCACCGCAGACTGTGACAGCAGCCATGAAATTAAAAGACGCCTGCTCCTTGGGAGGAAAGTGATGGCAAACCTAAACAGCATGATAAAAAGTAGAGACATCACCCTGCCAACAAAAGTCCGCATGGTCAAAGCAATGGTATTCCCAGTAGTCATGTATGGCTGTGAGAGTTGGGCTATAAGGAAGGCCGAGCGCCGAAGAATAGATTCTTTTGAACTATGGTGCTGGAGAAGACTCTTGAGAGTCCCTTGGACTGCAAGAAGATCAAATCAGTCAATCCTAAAAGAAATCAACCCTGACTGTTCCCTGGAAGGCCAGATAATGAAACTGAAGCTCAAATACTTTGGCCATCAAATGAGAAGGGAGCACTCACTGGAGAAGACCCTGATGCTGGGAAAGATTGAAGGTCAAAGAAGACGGAGGCGGCAAAGGATGAGATGGTTAGACAGGGTCATAGATGAAACGAACATGAAGTTGAGCCAACTTCAGAGAACGGCAGAAGACCGGAAGGCCTGGTGTGATCTGGTCCATGGGGTCGCGAAGAGTCAGACTCGACTGTGCGACTGAACAACAAAAATGACAGAGTGTTGCACTGGATGGGCCATTGGCCTGATCCAACATTGGCTTCTCTTATGTTCTTAACGATCCTGATTGGGTGGAGAGGTGGCATAAAAATGTCTTATAAACAAACAAACAAGTATGAAAATGGGGATTCCAAAACCACAGTTCTCACCCAAGGATCATTGCCCCTTCACTGACAGAAGGTAGAACCCTCAACCAGATGATTGTGCATCCAACCGATTTATGTTGCAATAGCTAGAAGCCCACTGATGTAAGACTCAGGAAGGTGATCTCGGTAAAAAGATACACGAGAAAAAACAATTGTCCTACAGCAGGTTATCAACCTGCTCAAAAGAGACCCTACAAGGTGCAAAAAGGCAGCCAGTATAATATATGACGCCTCAATGCTCATGTGCATGCATTGATAATTGGGGAAATTAGTGTAATGGAGACAGAGTGAGAGGGGGCAACTAAGGGATCGCCACCAATGTTTACGGGGATAGTTCCCAAGGTAAAAAGGTAAAGGTTTCCCTTGCTTGAAAGCCAGTTGAATCCAACTCTAGGACGTGGTGCTCATCTCCGTTTCCAAGCTGAAGAGCCAGCATTATCCAAAGACTTCTCCGTGGCCATGTGGCCGGCATGACTTAACATCAAGGTGCACGGAACGCTGTTCCCTTCCCACCAAAGCGGTACCTATTTATCTACTTGCAATTTCTTGCCTTTGAACTGCTTGGTTGGCAGGAGCTGGGGCCAGAGACAGGAGCTCGCTCTGTCACACAGCACTCGGGTCTAGAACTGCTGAGCTACCGGCCTTCCAGTCTGCAGCTCAGCATCGTAACCTCTGAGCCACCGCGGCTCCAGTTCCCCAAGAACTCTCAAATAAACCAGATTGAGTTACCAAGAAAGATGTTTTTATTACAAGAAGACTAAAGAGCGAGCATATATACAAAGCAGATGGGGGGAAACACACAAACTATCTAAGAGGGGAAATAAACAGGAAGTAGCAGGGAAAGTGAATTGGGGAGGGTGATATTAACCAGGTCCTGGAGGAGTGAAGTCTGTGGAGAGAAGCAAGAGAGAACGACCAGTGTTTCTCTGGAGAGATGGAAGCGGTCTGTGCGCAAGTGGTTGGGTGAGATGCTGGGCACTGAGAACATCCACAACACACTGGGCAGAGTGGGCCATTTTCATAGGAAAACTGTAGCCCTAGGCAAGGCTGACGTGTGTGCATGTGCCCCCTAAAACAATACCATGATTGGCTTGTGGGGGGGGGGTAAAACAATGTGTTGGGAGCGGCTTGACGGCTTTCCCATTGACGGACAAAGACAGTCCACATGAGAGTTGCTAATGATGTCTGATGAGTGTTTCCAGTGTAAACGGAAAAGTGTTAATGTTCTCCTGATGAGATTGCTGGATGTTAACTAAAGGCGTTTGTGTTTTTCTGATGACCCCTCAAGTACAGGATGGGAGAGGCTATCTAGTTAAATGAATAGCCTGTTAACCGGGGTAAGTAGACAGGGGAAGTGGTGATGAGGTCATGCCAGGGAAGGTTATTCTTTCCCCGAGAAGCCCATTGATGAGATTAAGTATCTCTGTTGGGGGTGGGGAAAGATCTACTAGCAAGTGAGTACCACGAGTCATTTCCCCCGAAACGGTTTTCCCAGGCTAGTCTGTGACAAGTGCTCATTTTGTCTGTTTCCAATTCCATCTTGGTTCCATCTCCAGGCCAACCTCACAGTACACATGATTTTGGGGGTGATAACTTACGAGGGGTGCCAAGAATAAGACCACCCTTCTGCTGGAGAGGACTGGCTATTAAAAAAAGAAGAACAAGACGAAGAGGAGGAGGAGGAGGAAGAGGAGGAGATTGGATTTATACCCCGCTTTTCACTACTCAAAGGAGTCTCAGAGTGGCTTACAATCCCTTTCCCTTCCCCTCCCCACAACAGACACCCTGTGAGGTAGGTGGGGCTGAGAGAGCTCTCTTGAGAACTGCCCTTGAGAGAACAGCTCTGAGATAACTTGTGACTGACCCAAAGTCATGCCAACAGCTGCATGTGGAGGAGCAGGGAGGAGGGTCTAAGGACACCCTTCTGTCAAGTCAAAGATTTGATGAGTGCTCCCCCCTCTCCACCGGAAGTCCCGCCCCCCCGAGGGCCCTGCTCGAAGGGGAGGGCAAGATGGTGGTGGCTCCAGGCCAGAGGCGGTAGAGTGTCCCTTTAAGATCTCTGAAAGGACTTGGAAGCTAAGCAGAGTCAGCTTGGGTTAGGACTTGGATGGGTCACGGTAACGGTGGAAATGGCCATCAAGTCTCAGTGAGCTTATGGTGACCGTGTAGGGTTTTCAAGGCAAGAGACATTCAGAGGTGGTTCACCATTGCCTGCCTCTGCATAGCAACCCTGGACTTCCTTGGTGGTCTCCCATCCAAGTCCTAACCCAAGCTGACTCTGCTTAGCTTCCAAGATCTGATTAAACTGGGCTAGCTTGGACCACACAGGTCAGCCAGATTAAAGGTATATATCAAGGGTACAATTTCTGCCCTCCCCGTTTCCCTGGGGCGATGCGGCCTTGGGAATCATTAGTTAATTCTTTTATTTTTAAAAGGGAATTCTGACTCCCACGAAGGTCACCGGCTCCTTTGCAGTTGTCTGCTGCTTCAGGCTTGTAAAAACCGCTGCCTCCTTTCTGTGTCCCTTTCCAGTACGGCTCCAGGCCGGAGGTGGTCGAGTGTCCCTTTAAGATCTCCATCAAGTCCTTTCCCAGATGGAAAGGTCATTTGTCTTTCTCAACTCAACACTTTCCTTCATGAGTTCATTTAAACACCGCCAGACATTACAGGAACAAAACTCCGCTGGAGGGCTGTCTTCATCTTCGGCCGCTGGGTTTTATGTAGGTGGCAGGAATACAGATGCAACACAACCCCCCCCCCCTGCTGTTCCCATAGCAATTTCCACAGCATGGTTGCCATTCTGTCACATAGTCCTTCCACCTGTTCTTTCTTCCTGAAATCGAGCCCTTTACCACGTCTGGGTAGGAAACAGGGTTTGTGTGTGTGTGATTTTGCAACTCTCTTTCAAACCTGTGTCTCCCTCATGCACTTTGGTTCTTTGCCCTCGGTGCCCATTTCTGATATCGGCTGGACCGATGTCACCAGATCTCAGAAGCTAAGCAGTACTAGGATGGGAGACCACCAAGGAAGTCCAGGGTCGCTCTGCGGGGGCAGGCAATGGCACACCCACCTCTGTTCATCTCTCGCCCTCACCTGGATGGCCCAAGCTGGCCCGGCCTTGTCAGATCTCAGAAGCAGAGTGAGAGACACGGCGACAACTGCAAATCAAGAAATAACCATATTGCGTTTTTTCATGTGAAAAATGGTTTGTATTGAAGTCTATTATTCCTGGCTGGATTGTAAGGGTTCATATATATTATGGCTGTGATCACATGGGCAGTTTAGTCCGACACAGCTGCTCCTCCCCTCCAGATCAAATGGGCGCAGTCAGACAGCCATATCCAGCAGGGGTTCCCCAGCCATGGGATGACTTGGAGCTGGGTTAAAAAGGCACCACATCACAAGTGGTGCTTTTGGTTCCCTGCACAGTCATTGCGCATGGCTGGATGTCTGAATGCAGGGGGAGGGTACGCAGAACAGATTTGGCAGTCTGAACCTGCAGATCTGTTCTGCTGCTAGGAAGGGTTTTTTTTAATGCCCATATGCACATGTGCGTGCATGTGCACTTACACGCACGCATGAAATTTGAAATTTTTTTAGCAGCGCGCTCCATGACTGAGGCGCTGCAATAATGTGGCTGCTTTACCACGGGATATCTCTGTGGGTAGCCCGCAGCAGGGTGTGCTGTGTGGCTGATATGCCTCACGACACTTTCAACCGGTTCAATTAGAGGCGGCACCATATCATGCCAAGCCACCAGTGTGGCCATGGCCTATGTGTTTCCCCTTCATTGATTGTACTTCAATTTCTAGGGTGTTATTTATTTATTTTTATTTATTTATTAAGATTTATACCCCGCCCTCCCCGCAGAGCGGGCTCAGGGCGGCTTACAAGCTTGTTAGATACTTTTTGATTCTTATTAATGTAATATATATAATTTGGTTTCTTAAATCTCCTTATTGTTTGTATGAAATATTGGTATAGACACCTCAACATGGTTATTTCTTGATTTACAGATCTTAGAAGCTAAGCAGGGTGGGCCCTGGTGCAGGCCTGTAGCCAGGGTTTTTTACGTCGGGGGGCCTTAAATGTCTTAGGAGGCCCACTGGCCAATCGAATTAAAGGACTACCCGGCTCCTTCCCTGCACCTGCCGCCACTTGGGAGCCCTGGGCTGGATGAGAAATCACGGGGCCTTCCCATTAAGTCAGGGGGCCTAGCCCTGAGATGCCCCACTGTGGCTATGGGCCTGCCCTGGTTAGTCCTTGGATGGGAGACCACTAAGGAAATCCAGAGTTGCTACACGGAGGCAGGCAAATGGCAAACCACCTCTGATCCTCTCTTGCCCTGAAAACCCAAAGGGAATCACCATAAGTCGGTTGCAACTCAATGGCACTTTCCACCAATGGTATAAGCATGTATCACTTGGATGGCAGACCACCAAGGAGGTCTCGGGCTGCCACGCAGAGGCAGGCAACGGCAGAGGCAGGCATGTCTTCCTAATTCATTATGCTATTTTGTACGGTATTCATCTGGGTAATCCCATATTTGGTTGTTCCAAGTACTGTGTGCAACTCTAGTCACCACACCTCAGAAAGGATATTGTAGCATTGGAAAAAGTGCAGAAAAGGGCAACTAGAATGATAAAAGGGTCGGAACACTTTCCCTATGAAGAAAGGTTAAAGCGCTTGGGGTTCTTTGGCTTGGAGAAATGACGGCTGAGGGGGTGACACAATTGAGTTTTATAAGATGATACAAGGGATAGAGCAGGTAGAGAAAGAGGTACTTTTCTCCCTTTCTCACAATACAAGGACTCATGGGCACTCCATGAAATTGCTGAGCAGTCGGGTTAGAACAGATAAAAGGAAGTCCTTCTTCACCCAAAGAGTGATTAACACTTGGAATTCACTGCCACAAGAGGTGGTGGCTACCAGCATGGACAGCTTCAAGAGGGAATTGGATAAACATATGGAGCAGAGGTCCATCAGTGGCTATCAGCCACAAGGTATAGATAGGAACTCTCGGTCTGGAGCAAGGAATGCTCTGTATTCTTGGTGCTTGGGGGGGGGCAACAGTGGGAGGGCTTCTAGTGTCCTGGCCCCACTGCTGGACCTCCTGATGGCACCTGGTATTTTTGGCCACTGTGTGACAGAGTGTTGGACTGGATGGACCATTGGCCTGATCCAGCATTGGCTTCTCTTATGTTCTTATGTTCTTATCCTATCGGGTTGCCCTAAGTTGCCTGTGATTTGATGGCACTTTCCAGACTCAGGACACTGTGCAAGGAGGAATGAGGGTGTTCTTCACTTCCTCCCTCCTCTGTGATATTCCTGACTTGCAACAGTCCTACCTCCTGAGCTGATATTACAGGAAGCATGCAGTTTACCAGTGCCGTCACTACATCTATATATCTAATAGCTAAGTCGCCCCCTTGCGTGCGTGTCTTCCTAATTCATTATGCTATTTTGTACGGTATTCATCTGGGTAATCCCATATTTGGTTGTTCCAAGTACTGTGTGCAACTCTAGTCACCACACCTCAGAAAGGATATTGTAGCATTGGAAAAAGTGCAGAAAAGGGCAACTAGAATGATAAAAGGGTCGGAACACTTTCCCTATGAAGAAAGGTTAAAGCGCTTGGGGCTCTTTGGCTTGGAGAAATGACGGCTGGGGGGGTGACACGATTGAGTTTTATAAGATGATACAAGGGATAGAGCAGGTAGAGAAAGAGGTACTTTTCTCCCTTCCTCACAATACAAGGACTCGTGGGCACTCCATGAAATTGCTGAGCAGTCGGGTTAGAACAGATAAAAGGAAGTCCTTCTTCACCCAAAGAGTGATTGATACACGGAATTCACTGCCACAAGAGGTGGTGGCAGCTACAAGCATGGACGACTTCAAGAGGGAATTGGATAAACATATGGAGCAGAGGTCCATCAGTTGCTATCAGCCACAAGGTATAGATAGGAACTCTCGGTCTGGAGCAAGGGATGCTCTGTATTCTGGGTGCTTGGGGCACCAGTGGGAGGGCTTCTAGTGTCCCGGCCCCACTGCTGGACCCCCTGATGGCACCTGGTATTTTTGGCCACTGTGTGACAGAGTGTTGGACTGGATGGGCCATTGGCCTGATCCAGCATTGGCTTCTCTTATGTTCTCATGTTCCTATCCTATGGGGTTGCCCTAAGTTGCCTGTGATTTGACGGCACTTTCCAGACTCAGGACACTGTGATATTCCTGACTTGCAACAGTCCTACCTCCTGAGCTGATATTACAGGAAGCATGCAGGTTACCAGTGCCGTCACTACATTCCTTCTAATGTTGCAGGTACCAGTTCAGTGGCAAAGGCTCTGGTAAATTTTGGGGGAAAGCACATAGAGAGCCAGTTTGGTGTAGTGGTTAAGAGCATGGATTCTAACCTGGAGAAACGGCTTTGATTTCCCACTCCTCCACGTGCAGCTGCTGGTGTGACCTTGGGTCAGTCACAAGTTCACTCAGAACTTTTCTCTCAGGAGCAGTCCTCTCAGAGCTCTCTCAGCCACACCTACCTCATAGGGTTAGGGAAGGGAAAGGAGATTGTAAGCTGCTCTGAGACTCCAAGTGAAGGGCAGGGTATACATCCAGTCTCTTCTTCTTCCTCTAGAGAAAACAAGTTAACCTTCCCTTTCCATATGCTGTGGTCTAGTCCAAATCGGGACTTCCTGCAGCTTGGGGGTACTGCAGGATTTGCCCCTCTACAGCTCACGATCGAGCTCTGCCATTACTCCTGACCTATGGAGTCACTCCTAGGGCTGCCGATAAGGTTTCCCTTGCTTGAAAGCCAGTCAAATCCGACTCTAGGGTGTGGTGCTCATCGCCATTTTCAAGCCTAAGTGTCAGTGCTGTCTGAAGATGTTTCCGTGGTCATGTGGCTGGCATGACTAAACACTGAGGTGCACGGAACGCTGTTACCTTCCCATCTATTTATCTACTTGCAATTTCTTGCTTTCGAACTGCTGGGTTGGCAGGAGCTGGGGCCAGAAATGGGAGCTCACTCCGTCACGCACTCGGGCACTTGGGTCTTGAACTGCTGGACTACCGATCTTCCTTTCTGCAGTTCAGCGTCTTAACCTCTGAGCCACTGCAGCCCCTAGGACTGCCTATACTTACCTACTAACATTTGTAACTTAAAGTGAATCACATTCCAGTTTTGGGTTATCTTCGGCTCAGTATGCACTGAGGATGAAGAGCTAGGATTCCCAACCTTCAGGTTGGGAAGTTCCTGGAGATTTGGGGGAGGAGCCCGGTGAGGGTGGAGTTTAGAGAGGGGAGGGGCCTCAGCACCTGCCAAACAAAGCAGCCATTTCCTCCAGGGGAACTGATCTCTGTCATCTGGAGATCAGCTGTGATACTGGGGGAGCTCCAGGTCCATCAGGAGGTTGACAACCCAAGCAGTGAGACCTAATCTTTTTCGTGTGAAATCTGGATTTCCCCCCCTTTCTTTCCCTTCTCTAGCACATTTTCTGGTGTGCAGGAGATCAAACACCAGATGGATCTGCACAACTGATGGATCTGCACAATCCTAAGAGTAAGTCTGTTCAACACTTGTGATGGGATCAGACTGGGGGGTGGTGGTGGTGGGAAATCTTCTAATGCTCATAATTGGTATGACCAACTTCTGATATATCAGGATGGACCTCAGGATGGAGTGAGATGCCAGGGCTTAGTGGTAGAGCCTGTGGTTTGAAGGCAGAAGGTCCCAGGTTCAATCCCTGGCCTATCCAGTTAAATGGACCCAATAGCAGCTGATGGGACAGACCTCTGCCTGAGACCCTGGAGAGCCGCTGCCAGTCTGAGTAGACAAGACTGACCTGGATGGACCAGTGCTCTGATTCAGTAGAACACAACTTCATGTCAATGTATGTGTAGATGTACATATGAGGTGTTCTGACACAATGAAGGAAAGAACAAAAAAATGACCTCTGAAAGTTAGCTCCATGCATTCACTTGTTTAGCATACACATTATCTCAGAAAACTCGAGTAATAATTGAAATAATTTTCAGTGGCTCAGTGGCAGAGCATCTGCTTGGCATGCAGAAGGTCCCAGGTTAAAAGGACCAGGTAGTAGGTGCTGGGAAAGGCCCTCTGCCTGAGACCCTGGAGAGCCACTGCCAGTCTGAGTAAGCAGTACTGCCCTTGGTGGATGGATGAGCTGATTCAGCATAGGGCATTTTCACATTCTTCAGTCTGAGGAGGGCTGGAGGGAACTCAGCCATCCACACTTGCTTTTCATGGAGGAAAAACACAAGATACGATCCCAGCTGTTTTAGAATCCTGATAGGTTTGGCCTTGAATCTTGATCAGAAGATCCTGGCTCATTTGAGAAACTCAGGTTGTACGGGTTACAGGTTACAAGAATCCTCTCCTAAATGAGAAAAGAAAAACAGGTCACCATTCCAGACAGCTTCATTTGCCCCTGAACTCCTGAGCCTGAACTCAAAGAGACACCCGACCCACCCAGTGTTCCCTCTAAGCTGAGTTAGTGTGAGCTAGCTCACAGTTTCTTAGATTCCAGCTCACAGATTTTTGTCTTAGCTCAGGAAGGATGGCTCCAGAGCAAACTAATGTATGCAGTAGCCAAATCGCCCACTCACAACTTTAATACCAGTAGTTCACAAAACAATATTTTTGCTCACAAGGCTCCAAGGCTTAGAGGGAGCATTGGTCCCACCGCTGATTTCTTTTCCAGGCTAAGCTTTCTTCACGATGAGGGATGTTAAGGTAACCTCACAGGGGCCTGAGTTAAAAAACAGGAGCTTCAAAGGGAAACGTCGTGGCTGCCGACCACTGTCTCCGCTCTTTTACTGAAATATTAGTCTTCTAGGTGTGTTGGGGACCATAGTGTTTAAATATAGCTCTGGGGATAATGGGTTTCATCGAAAATCATTAGCTGGGAGGTCACTTGACCACAGAACAAAGTGTTACAGCCAGATTAAACAGGCCCAAATGCTTAGGAGAGGTGCACGGTACGCGCATGGAAAGTACAAAAGTTCTTCTAGTACATCTCAAGTGGAATCTCAGGAGCCAGCCAGCTACAAACCCAATGACATTAAATTAGAAAAAGTAGCTATTTGCAGAGATATGCCCAAGTGTATGTAATAGTAGGAAATGGAATGAAATTACAACAACCGAAATAACATGTCGAGACTAATCACCCTAATTAGCCACAGAGTATTGGAGACCTTATTTGTATCATGTTACTTTACTTTTAAAAACTGTATAAAAAGCTAAAGCTGTAAGTCAAAACCGGGGCAGGCACTTTGTGAACCGTTTCACTTCCTGCAAAAACATAGCTTCTCTCCTGGCAATAATTTGGAGGGGGGCAGCATTTGCTGGCTCATTTCGATGAGGCTGGGGGACGTTTATCGAGTAGCCATGTCTGATTGCCCCCTGGGGCACTGTGTTGTTGTCATGCTCGCTGATTGGTTATCAGGAACCCTGATTGGTCGGACAATGACACTAGAAAGTAGAAGAGTGTCACTATGCCAGCAGTTCAAAGTAGCTATGCCTGATTGCCCCTCCGGCACTGTGTTATTCTCCTGCTCACTGATTGGTTATCATGATCCCTGGCTGGTTGGACGATGAAGCTAGAAAGTAGAAGATCCTTCTTTCAAAGAGAGTCACTGTGCCAGCAGTTGAAAGGTATAAGCTTTTGTGTGCACACACACTTCTTCAGATACATTGAAATGGAAGTTGCCAGTCCATACATATAGGTAGAGGGTGAGCAACAAATTGGCATACAGCATAATAAAGGTGTTTGACAGATGCAAGGACCAAACTGGAATAACAAGATGTACCCTTCCTAATTGTGCAGTGTTGAGAGTAATTAACTGAGACCTTGCTATCACGCCCAATCTCAAAGAAGAAGAGACTGGATTTATACCCCACCCTTCACTACCTGAAGGAGTCTCAGAGTGGCTTGTGATCTCCTTTCCCTTCCCCTCCCCACAACAGATACCCTGAGCGGTAGGTGGAGCTCTTTCAAGAAATGCTTGTGAGAGAGCAGCTCTGAATCAACTTGAAACTGAACCAAGGTCACACCAGCAGCTGCATGTGGAGGATTGAGGACTCAAACCTGGCTCACCCAGATTAGAGTCCGTGTTCCTAACCACTACACCAAACTGGCTCTCATGTGTCGTGGGTCAGCCAGAGCTCAGCAATAGCAAGGACTCATCAGGAGAGGAGGACTCCTCAGGAGAAGAGGAGCTCTGTGTAGCCAGCCTTGAATTAAGAGAGGTTGACCAGCAAGAGAATAAGATGCAGGCTTGTCAGGATTCACAGTCAACAGCTGGTGCAGAGCCTCCGACACCCTCCACCCCTAATTCAGCATGTGAACCTCAGTTAGCCACTCCCAGCCCACCAGTATCTCCTACACCCATAGAGCGCCACAGACAGAGGCTGAGAACAGAACTACAGGCATGAAGGCAGAGTGCATGTCTCCTGGCCTGATGCCAGAAAGATGAGTAGTTGCAGGATTACTTCTGAGCAGCTGGCTACAGACCAACAAGAATGCCCTCTGAAACAAGGCAGTAGGAATGTCTTCTTGGGCGGTGCCAATTGGTGGCTTCATTAAAGAGAGCCTATGATAACTGCTAGCACTTTGATTATTCACTTGTTTTAAAATGTTTAAAATGTTTTATGTGGATTTTATGGTACCGTGTGCTGATTAATGTAAGCTGCCCTGAGTCTGTTCGCGGGGAGGGCGGGATATAAATGGAAGTAATAAATAAATAAATAATACATTTGGAGCAAGAGGTTAATTAGGCAACCACTTTACCGTGGCATTCTGTTTCCAGATATACCCGGAGAGCTTCCTGTGCCTCTAAATGACTTTCATGAGCTCCGAAATCCCTTTGACCAATCTAATAATCACATTGATCATAAATACCTGTTGAGCAGGTGTGTATGCACTTATGAAGAAAAAGATTTTTTAAAATTTTTGGACAGTTTATTGAATTCAAAGTTGTTACAGAATGATAGGAATATCAGAATAACATTTAACAATTAATCATTCTCAAGTCATGAATATCACCGATACTGAAAAGGTGTAATTTGCTTTACAAATGATCATAAATATATAACATCACACCATTATACAAAGTATCAAGAACAACAGCCTCTTAGAGATTAAAGATTAAAATACTAAGTTAAGAGGCTTTAATTTTGTCCGGAACTATATTTTGGGATGATACAGAATCTAGAACTGGGAACAATTTCTCAGCTAAAGCAGACTGCCCGGGGAAGAGTTCGGATTGCAATAAACGATTCATGACCTTTTCCATTACATAACTATTTCAAACTTTGTCTAACCAGAGAGATAGCGTAGAGGCTGAGTTAGTTTTCCATTCTGAGGCAATGGCAGTTTTAACTGCTACTAGTAGAGTCGACGTTAAAGCTCTTCTAATCTTCGGGATAGCCAGATCTGGCCAAAACTGTAAAAATAAAATTTCAGGTTTAAGCAGGATTTCATAACCCGTTAGTTGGTGGATGTTTTCTAAAACCAAGGGCTAGAATTTATGTATAGCGCTGCAACACCACCAACGGTGACCAAAGGATCCTACCTCCCCGCAAAGTTTACAACTAAGGTCCTTTCTGCATCTGCCTGCCACTCCGGATTTTCTCAGTGTTGGAGTTGAGGTAATTTAAGTCCCTGGCAAAACAGCATCCAAATAACCCAGGGCAACAGCAGGCTGAAACCGGGCTGAACACCAAAGGGAGGGAATGTAGTGCAGAATCGGGAAAAAAAAACCTGGGCTAAAAAGAAGATTGAACTCAATTTTAGTGCAGAATGGGGGGAGGGACTGGATTTAAAAGAAGTTTGAATTCAATTTCAGTGCAGAATTCCTTGGAGGACACCGCAGTGAAGGACCTTAATGGTGAGGGTGACTGCTTCACGTGGAACATCTGGTGAGGAGTGAGGTGCCACTAGGGTTGCCAGGTCTGGGCTGGAAAGTACCTGGAGACTTTGGGGGTAGATCCAGGACAGGGCGGGGTTTGGGGAGGGGAGGGGCCTCAGCATGGAACAATGCCACAGAGTCCACCCTTCAAAGCAGCCATTTTCTCCAGGGGAGCCAACCTCTGTCAGCTGGAGATCAGTTGCAAAAGCGAGAGATCTCCAGGCCCCACCTGGAGGCTGGCAACCCTAGGTGCCACCATGTTAAGATTCTGTAATAAGACTGGAGTTTAATCCTAGTGGATGCCGAGATTTCAAAATTGCACTCCAATTCTCATCCGAAAAAGATAGATTGCAATCTGACTGCCATCATTTCTGAAAACCAGCGAAACCAAGAGAGAAGTTGTCAATCAATATTTTATATGTAATCCTAAGAATACCCCTTTTAAATCCACCGACTTTTGGGGGCCCTTGATGGGGAGGGTGTGTTTGCATCATGTGTCCCTGGAGGAGCGGAGGCTAAACAGTGCTGGGTGAGTGGCGTAGGGGCTATCCCCGATTCGAACTTGTCCCAAGGTTCTGCATCTTACTTTTCTCTACAGGAATGAGAACAATTTATACAGGAGAAAATGAAAGGGAACAATTTAGGTAGATCATTGGGATATAGCTTAAACATGCTGAATACGTTTGTTGACCACTTGTTCGCAGCAGGGGCCGGGTTCCCTACGCAAAGTGTGTCCCGTGCTGCAGCCCCCTTCAGTCTGCCCCTGAAAAGAGAGCCCTGGATCACAGTGTCCATCCACATGCTGAATACGTTTGTTGACCACTTGTCCGCAGCAGGGGGCGGGTTCCCTACGCAAAGTGTATCCCGTGCTGCAGCCCCTTCGGTCTGCCCCAGAAAAGAGAGCCCTGGATCACAGTGTCCACCTCTACATATCTCTGCACCTGCATTTGCATAGCTTCATTCAAGAATGTCTCTCTCCACACAAGGGTGTGACACACAGTTTAGTGTAGTGGTTAAGAGCATGGACTCTAATCTGGGAGAATCAGGTTTGATTCCCCACACCTCCACTTGCAGCTGCTGGATGACCTTGGGCAAGCCATAGTTCTGTCCAGGGGTCTTGTTGTAGAAAAAAAGCTGCCGGAGCTCATTAGCATAACTCATTAGCATAACTTATTTGCATATGCCACGCCCCCTGACATCACCGGAAGTGACAGAAGGCCACACCCCCTGACATCACCGGAAGTGTGTCAGAAGGCCCGGCTACTTACCCTCCTGCTTCATCCTCATTCCCAAACGGAATGAGGATCGAAGCAGAGGGCGGGGTAAAGAAGGGGGCGGGGCTTCACCACGTGACCGCCCCACCCCCTAGAGGTTCTCTTCCGGAGCTCCGTACCTGAGAGCCCCCCCCCCACTAGAGCCCTGGTCATGCCGGCCACATGACCACGGAAACATCTTCGGACAGCGCTGGCTCTTCGGCTTGGAAACGGAGATGAGCACCGCAACCCTAGAGACTTCCGACTAGAGCCCTGGTTCTGTCAGAGCTGTTCTCTCAAGGACAGTCCTGGAAAGAGCTCTCTCAGCCCCACCTACCTCACAGGGTGTCTGTTGTGGAAAGGGAAAAGAGTTTGTAAGCCTCTCTGAGACTCCAAGTGAAGGGCAGGGTATAAATCCAATCTCTTCTCTTCTCTCTCTTCTCTTCTCTTCTCTTCTAATTAGAATAATAGAATCATAGAATGTTAGAGTTGGAAGGGACCTTGAAGGTCATCCAGTCCAACCCCCTGCACTCTGCAGGAGCATAGCTGAAAGATAGCCCTACAACATACCCGAAAGATGGTCGTCCAGCCTCCTCTTGAAAATGTCCAGCGAAGGAGCATCCACCACCTCCTGAGGCAGTCTGTTCCACTGCTCAACCACTCTTACAGTTAGGATAGTTTCTCCTGATATTTAGCCTGTAACAGCTTCGTAATTTCCACCCATTAGTGTGTGTAGTCCTTCTTCTTCTTCTTCTTCTTCTTCTTCTTCTTCTTCTTCTTCTTCTTCTTCATCATCATCATCATCAATCATCATCATCATCATCTCACTGTATTTCCAGGTATGGGAACAGACAGAAAGCCAGACAGGCAGCAAAGTTCACTCTTCAGGCTGTTTTTGTGTTCCTGTTCATCAAGGTTTCTTCCTGCGTCCCCTTTTTGCAATTCTCTTCACCCTTCCCTGGGTTTCCACGCTCACCTTTCATCCCCCCCATCCAATTTAAAAAGGCTGTACCACCTTAAAGGCAGAGAACCAAGGGAAGCAATGTGTCTCAAGAACTGTTTTACTTTCTGTTCAACAGAAAACTTGGTAGGTAAAGAATATACAATATTAAACCCCAGTCACTTCCATACTTCCCAGAGAGAAAAGCTGAGATCCATGGGTATGCCTATCATACTTTTTTAAAAAAATCACACTTGGGAAAGCATTTGCATTTACAACACGAAATGAGCAGATCCACTGATTAAGATGCTGAGCTGCATGCCGGAAGGTTGGTAGCTCGGCAGTTTGAGACCCAAGTGCTGCATGACAGAGTGAGCTCCCATCTCCGGCCCCGGCTCCTGCCAACCTAGCAGTTCGAAAGCAAGAAATTCCAAGTAGATAAATAGGGACCACTTCGGCAGGAGGGTAACAGTGTTCTGCGTGCCTTGGTGTTCAGTCATGCTGGCCACATGACCATGGAGAAGTCTTTAGACAGTGCTGGCTTTTCAGCTTCGGAACAGAGATGAGCACCGCCCCCTAGAGTCAGATTCAACTGGCTTTCGAACAAGGGAAACCTTTACCTTTACCTTTTTATGACCTGAATAGCCCAGGCTGGCTCCATCTTGTTAGATCTTGGAAGCTAAGCAGGGATGGCCCTGCCTAATTTTTGGATGGCAGACCACCAAGGAATACCAGGGAAATGACATGGAAACAAACGTCTCTTGCCTCGAAAGTCCTATGGGGTCGCCATGAATTAGTTGTGACTTGATGGGGAAAATGACTTGCAATTATTTTCATTCTAGGAAAAAGGCCCGTTGTGGAAATAAATACAATGGCCTCCAGAAAGAGGCTCTGGGCGGGTGCCCCAGCCTTGGACACTCAGTGTCAATTTGCTGTGGCAACCTCAGCAGGGTATAATGACACTGAGTCCACCATTTTCTCCAGAAGAACTGACCTC
>NW_015168676.1:35680-40875 GCF_001447785.1 Gekko japonicus | reverse complement strand
TGACAGATCAGAGAGCGAACTGATTTTGGAGTGTGTGGAATGTTCTAGAGAAGTGCCACCACCATTTAGCTTTTATTTATAAGGGAGATTATTTAAAATTACTGACGACATAGAACCTGAAGTACTTAAATTGTTTAGCCCCCCCCCTCTGTTTTGTTTCTTTGCATCTTATAAATATGTATTTTATACACACCAGGTTAATATTGAGAGTGACGTTATTGGGATAACCTTCTTACTGCCACTTTTGACAAAGATGGCTTTTCAGAAAGTTGGCATTTTTTAAAAATGTACACTCTTCCTAAAAATAAAAATGGGAATAATTAACCTTACTCCAGAAATAGTTATTTTTTCAGCTGTCTCTTTAACCCTTGTGACTCCAAAAGGAACACCTGCCAGGGCTTAATAAACTGACAACCTTTTGGAATCACTTAATAACATGACTGAATGATGGATATCCTTTTTTTAGAGACAGACAAACTGTGCAGTGATTTTTCTTGGCCCTCTGAGGGCTGTTAAGTTTTATTGGAATCAGAGTCTTGTGGATATAACTGGTCACGGATTTATAAAATTCCATCCCGCAATGTAAGCTCAACGCCATTTTTAAAAATAACACGAAAGGCGCAGAAGCCAGTATAAACATGTGAAACCCTTATGGTTTATATGTACTTGTTCTGAAAAGATGTGTGTTTGTGTATGTGTGTATTTCTTAAATGATAGACTCTAGAGGGCCAGCCATAGGGCAGAGGTCGAGGCCTTCCCCTGATAAGAAGATCAGAAGAGCCCTGCTGGATCAAACCTGTGGTCTATGTAGTCCAGCATCCTTACACAGTGGTCAACTAGTTCCTCTGGAGGGCCAACCACAGGGCACAGAGGCCGAGACCTTCCCCTGAGAAGAACATAAGAAGAGCCCTGCTGGATCAGACCAGTGGTCCATCTAGTCCAGCATCCTATCTCACACAGTGGCCAACCAGTTCCTCTGGAGGGACAACAACAGGGCATAGAGGCCTTCCCCTGATAAGAACATAGGAAGAGACCTGCCAGATAAGACCAGTGGTCCATCTAGTCCAGCATCCTGTCTCACACAGTGGCCAACCAGTTCCTCTGGAGATCCAACAACAGGGCATAAAGGCCAAGGCCTTCCCCTGATAAGAGCATAAGAAGAACCCTGCTTGATCAGACCAGTGAGGGTCCATCTAGTCCAGCATCCAGTCTTACACAGTGGCCAACCTGTTCCTCTGGATGGCCAACAGCAGTGCTTAGAGGCTGAGGCCTTCCCCTGATAAGAAGAGCCCTGCTGGATCAGACCTGTGGTCCATTTACTCCAGCATCCTGTCTCACACAGTGGCCAACCGGTTCCTGTGGAGGGACAAGAACAGGGCCAAGAGGCCAAGGCCTTCCTCTGATGTTGTCTCCTGGCTCTGCGATTCAGAGGCTTAATGCCTCTGTATGTGGAGGTTCCTCTCATTCACCACAGCTAGTAGCCATTGATAGACTTATCCTCCATGAATCTATCTAATCCCCCTTTAAAGCCAGAAGAGAAAGAAGCCTAATCTAAAGAGTACTTTCCCTATCACAAATGGCCAGCTAGTCTGACATTATGAGTGTGGGAGTATGAGGGCATTGTCTCCACAGGAGAGATCTGCAGAGACCTGTGTCTCCATGGAAGGCTATGTAGAGAGAGGGAGAGGACAAAGTGAGAGAAAGAGAGAGAGATTGGGGTCAGAGGGTAGCTCCAAGGTTAAGATGAAGAGAGACATCTCATTCAAGGAGATAAAACCTATACACACTTAGAGTCATGTAGCACCCACCACCCCCAGTGTCCAGACATGCTGAGTCGCTCTTTCCACCAGGGGTCACAGGTCCGAGTTACTGGCCCCAGCTAGCAGTGTAGCCACATCAGTCTGCACTGGTTACAGATTCCGAACACCCTTCAAGGGTAGCCCCAAGCAGAGGGCATTGCAAAATCTCCTCTTCCTTTCCTTGCTAAACAGCACACTGGTACAATGAAAAAAGACATACTGTGGTGTCAGAGTTCACTGAAAACGGTGCGCTGGAAGTCTCTCTGAGCTCACCTACTGGATGGAGGAAACCACTAAGCCGTTTCAGGTGTGTTGACATTCGGGGCGAAATGCGACTGTTGAACTCTTGACTCGCTTCAGCTCCCTGGCTTAGGTTCTTGCTGGAACTGAGGGCAATTTGAGCTGGGGGATCATTATGCAAAGCAAATCTGGACTTTTCCAAGGTGGGTTTTGTGTGCGAGGTTCCGCCTTGGGCCTAATGAAAAGCTTAGGAGGGCAAGGTAAATAAACAGGGAAGAGGAGGCTATTTGCTAAAATGCTAAAGAGGTGGGCAGATGTACTTGGCTTTTTTTCTTAAAGATTAAAGGGGTTTTGATTCACCACATCCTAAGCAGTTTTGCCTCCAATATGTTGATCTACATGTTGGTTACACGAGTCTCAAAATAGATGCCTCTCTGGTACAATTTTAGTCTTCCAAGTGGTATGGGAGTTTGTTCTTTCCACACAGATAAAGAGACCAGAGTCTTTCATGTGCCCTGGAATTGGAAATGGATAAAAGTCTAACAAATAAGGGAAGCATTTTTGAATTCTTTCTCATTGGGATTAGCTGTTCATTTCCCCGATTTGGAATTCTCCCAATAATCACAATTTTAGATGCTGCCATAACTGGCAGTATTAGAAAACAAAATACATAGTGCAAACTATTTGGTAATTATTTAACACTGAAGTAGTAGCTCTAATAGCCTGATCTCATCGGAGCTCGGAAGCTAAGCAGGGTTGATACTTGGATGGAACCCCGGGGCTGCTCTGCGGAGGGAGGCTGAGGTAGACCACCACGTGTTCCCGTCTCTTGCCTTGAAGTCCCACTTCATGGGGTCACCGTGAGTCAATTGTGACATGAAGGCACTCACACAAGATGGAGATGTCTCGAGGTTGTAGCACAAACCAGGGGTGTTCGAACACTCACCAGTCATGAACAGTGACGTTTGCCAAGTGTGAATAGGGCAAGTTTCTGTCAATCAGTTTGGCTGTTCATAAATAGTTTCAGACCGAAGTAGTAACAAAAAAACTGTGCAGGAGTTTGCGCTAATAAATTTGAAATATTAATCAAAAAGATGTCATGCAAAAGAGTGTACAATATTTGCATAACATATCAAATGCAAGTGAAGACAGTGATCTCCGGAATGTTCACCTTTCCATGGGCGAATTCAACCAGTAGAACACTGGTTGAATTCAACTTCATTTGCCCATGGAAAGATTTTTCTAGAAACTGTTTCTACACTGTATTAGACAATCCTGAGAGATCCATGAAATTGTTGATGATGAATCAGTTGAAATGAAATAGAGAGACACCACATGTATACATCATTGTTCAGAAGACTTGTGTTGAAATGGCAGAACATTCCGGAGATCACCATCTTCACTTTCATTTGATACGTTATGCAAATATTGTACACTCTTTTGTATGAAATCTTTTTGATTAATATTTCAAATTTATTAGCGCAAACTCCTGCACAGTTTTTTTGTTACTACTTTGGTCTGTTCAGGGACTGTGGCCATCAGTTTTAGACATAGTTTCAGCCAGTTTATCACTTGCTTTTTATATTTGTTATGTATTGGGACTGGTACATTCCAGGACTGTTTCTACCAGAGACTGGCTGAGCTTGGAGCTCTAGAACAATAGCCCACCAAGACTCTGGAGGTGTCCAATGAAAAATTAATGGTTCTGACAATGGCCTATCGTTAGTAGCTGTTTGGGGAAGTGGGTGAAGTTGCATGTTATTTAAACAGGGTAATTGCCCTGGCTTGGAAGCTTTTTTTTCTGGCCGAATCACTAATAAAGGAGAACTGATCACTAAGCTATTTAACAGTATTCCAACAGGACAGTACAATTGGCAGTGTCTCACACTGTGAATTCTCACACAGCCTTTTGGGAGCGCTACTTTCCACCCCTCCAAACCTGTTATTGCTGCATGCAGGGCAACAGCCAGTTGTATAAATGGTGCACAAATCAATCAGTCAGCCAGCAATGATAAAGGAACACTTGGGGGGGGGGAAGCTTTACAATGTGGTGTTCCTTTTAGTATGCATTGTCGATGTTATTGCATGCATGCATATTTACTGGCTTATGAGATGCCAATTCCCCCTTGACATTGCTTAATTACCTGATCTGATTTGGGAAACTCCTGGAGACTTGGAGGTGGAGCCTGGTGAGGGCGGGGTTTGGGAAGGGGAGAGACCTCAGTGGGGTACGCCATAGAGTCCACCCTCACAAGCAGCCATGTTCTCACGGGAAACTCTTTATCTAGTTTAGTTTAGTTTTATTATTATTATGGTCTAAAGACCAACATACAGAGTAAGCATGATATGTGACGGAGAGAAGGACCCCCCCCCCCCGCAGTCATAATATACAAAAATAGAAATCTGAATTTAAGAACTTTTAAAATGTGATTCCTGCGATCTAAGAATTAATGCACAAAACTCAGTGACTGAATGTGTGATCTCTACATTCTTATCTGATAGGAGCCAGTGAAGCCTTGCTTTGTTTGTGTTAATGTGCCCAGGTGTCCTATTGACTAATGGGGTAATAATTTTAAAATGAGCCTCCTTGTAAAATGGACAGCTGAAGAACACATGCTCTACCAATTCAACCTCGCTTAAAAGGCATGGGCATAGCCTTTCAGAGTAGGGTTTTTTGTTGTACCTGCCTTGAATAACCGCAGATGGAAGGGCAGAAATGCCCTTCTAGAATTCTTTCTCTCCACTGAAGTAAAATATATTGCCAGTACTCTTTATTCATTTATTTACATCATTTATAGCCCACCTTTCTCACTTGGACTCAAGGCGGATTACACAGATTACAATCGACAGAATGGGACGGTCAACGAACAACAAATGAGGTACTGACATGGCACATTAAATGATGCAAAATTACTAGGACCCTCGTTTCAGCAAACTATGCACAATAGCATAGACTGCCACCCCCAAGGGTCATTTCCTAGAAAAAGAGGTGCAGGAATTCATTAGCATAACTCATTAGCATAACTTATTTGCATATGCCACACCCCCTGACATCACCGGAAGTGTGTCAGAAGGCAACACCCACCTTTCAGACTCCACTGGACTGTTTTGGGTTGCTAGCTATTGGGGGGGGGGGAAAGTGCAGATCTGGCCTCC
>NW_015168676.1:27669-35472 GCF_001447785.1 Gekko japonicus | reverse complement strand
AGGAGGGAGATCTTGTACCTGAAGGCAGGCTGGGGGGGGGGCTCTGCAACTTACCTGGCTGCTTCTTGCTCCTTGAGGCCTGACTGAGGGCTGCTGGGAGCAGGGGGCAGGGCTTGTTGCATGTGCCCGCCCCCTGGGCTCCTTACTGCCAGAGCTCCAGTCCTGTGCGCTCCCGCAGGAAATGACCCCTGAGCACCCCTAATAATTTATCCAAGTAATTTTGAGAAACATTTAGTATGGTGTGACTGTATACCCTGTGTAGAAATGCCCTCTTGAATAATCCAATTTTGCACGGTTTGTGGAAAGCCAGGAAATTAGGGACCTAATCTCTGAAACCCATAGACCAGTTGTAATTCCAGGAGATCTCCGGATACCACCTGGAGGCTGGCGACCCTACCAACTGTCCATGATTCTGGTGAGAGACTGAGGTAGAAGGTTTCCCGAGAGGTGGATGCAAAGAGGTAGGACCACATGTTTCCATTGCTGTGAAAGGAGATGCCACGAACCAGTGATGGCCAAGAGGAAAGAGTCAAATATAAAGTTATGGTCTTGACTTCTTCTGCAAGGGAGGTTGTTGATGGATTTAGCGGAGGTATGACAAGCAGATGATATGGAAGGAAAGATGAAAAAGATCAGCCTTGGACATAAAGGAGGCCAGAAGTCGTGGTGGGCTGGTGGAGAGAAAAAGTAATGTTTCTTTGCCACGTAGGATGTCAGACCCGGGGCACCATGGGAAGGAATGTGAGTGCCTGGCGCCAGACGCCCCCCTTTCCCACAAAAAATAAAGATATCATTAATGGGTTGGATCCAGAGTTCCCATCCCACTAATAAGGGTGTCTTCCACCAGTGGAACTTTCCTTTTCCCCCAGAGGAAAGTATCACTGTTAGTGGAATGGACCCACCGAATCGGACCCAACTTGATTCTCTTCTTTCTCAAGAGCTCATAGGGGTCAAGCCAAGGGAATGGTTAAAGGCAGCTGGTGGCAGTTAGATTAGGACCAACTTCTCAGGGAGGAGATAAGAAGAACAAAATGAAGGAGAGCTGTATATGTCAGGCCTGGAAGTGACATTGAATAGCTCTAGAAATTGCTGGGAACTCTATGGTAAAACTATAAAGTTTCTGGCAATTCCTAAAGCCACCTGACAACACTTATGGGTGTTCCCCAGAAGCAAATTCACAGCATACACAACACCAACATTTAATTTCCCCCCTCTCCCCGGTCAAACTTAGAATAATAGAATCACAGAGTTGGAAGGGGTCAGGCAGGCCATCTAGTCCAAAACCCTGCTCAGTTCAGGATCAGCCTAGAGCATCCTAATATCATTTGGAATGGTGGTCGATTATGAGGACTCTGGGTTGGGAAATACCTGGAGATTTTGGGGATGGGGCCTGGGGAGGGCGGGGTTTGGGGAGGGGAGGGACCTCAGCAGGTTATATTGCGTACAGCCCCCGAACAGCCATTTTCTTCAGAGGAACTGATAAGAGAACATAAGAACATAAGAGAAGCCAATGTTGGATCAGGCCAATGGCCCATCCAGTCCAACACTCTGTCACACAGTGGCCAAAAATACCAGGTGCCATCAGGAAGTCTAGCAGTGGGGCCAGGGTACCAGAAGCCCTCCCACTGTTGCCCCCCCCAAGCACCAAGAATACAGAGCACCCCTTGCCCCAGATCGAGAGTTCCTATCTATACCTTGTGGCTAATAGCCACTGAGGGACTTCTGCTCCATAGGTTTATCTAATTCCCTCTTGAAGCTGTCCATGCTTGTAGCTGCCACCACCTCCTGTGGCAGTGAATTCTGGGGTGATCTCTGTAGCCTGGAGACTAGTTGTAATTCTGGGAGATGTCCAGGTCCCACCTGGAGGTTGGCAACCCTTCATCGTAACAGGAGGCCTGGCAGCCTGAAGAAGTATAAAAATGTGTGCACAGGCCCATGCAAATTTAGCAAAGGGCCAGAAAATCCCATTGGTAGACCCGACACCTCCTGTCCACACATGCTTAAGGATAGTAGCTCAATGTTTCATTAGCGGTGGTACTTAAGAATACCTGTTCCAATGCAGTAGAACACTGGAACATAGATTCAGGTGGGTAGCCATGTTGGTCTGAAGCAATGGAACAAAGTCTGAGGCCAGTGGCACCTTGAAGGCCAGCAAAGTTTATTGACACAAAAACTTATACCCCAAATTAAACTTTGTTGGTCTTAAAGGTGCCACTGGCCTCAAACTTTGTTTCGTTGTTTCAGACCAACATGGCTACCCACCTGAATCTATGTACCGATACAAGAGAGCTTGTTGAGTGTAGGAAATCAGTGGAAAGGATTACCCTTTTCTCATCCTAGGCCCCGGTCACACGGGCCAGATAACACGGGGGGGAGGGGAGGCGTGGCTTTTCGCACCAACGCAATTTAACGCGTCAGAACACAATCAGATACGGCAGCGGCAAAGTGGGGTTTTGTTTGTCGGCGCGTGTTTTTGGCGTGCGTCAACATGGCAAGAGGAGCGTGCTTGAGCGATCACACGTAGGTATTCCGTTGGCATCCCATTGCAATCCGTTAGCTAGTAGGCTTTCCCGGGTATTTTTTAACTCTGGATCTTCGGGCGGATGCTACGGGTTGGCGATGGGTGTGCTACGCTTGCCAGATGTGTCCTTGTGATTGCGCCAGTTACTCTGCCCAACGTTCGTGCGTTTCCCGCTGCAAATTCTGTGGGTGAACAGGGCCCTAGATATTTAATTTGTCCCTGGCCAAAGCAGGCCCAGAATGCCAACCCTCGGAACTATTTTGCAATTGGTTCAGCTCTCTTCCCCCCTCCGATGGATCTCTTTTTTCCTTCTCTGACATGCACAAAACTGGCTAGTCAGCCGGGGTATTAAATCAAATGGGAAGAGATGAAAAACGTCTTCTCCCCTGTTTTATCTGCAGCCAAGAAGGATATTGCTTTACATTTTTGCGAAATCAGGCCGCATAACTTCCAGTTGCCCCAAAGCAGTGAGAGTGCCGTCTCCCCCTGGAGCGTTCATTAGTTTGAGATTCAACTTGATTGGGCGAAGACCGAACAGGATCCGAAACATCTCCGTTCATTCTTTCGCGCTGATATCTTGGCAGGGCGATCCTCTGTTACCCACCTTAAAAACACACACACACACACACACACACACACCCCTTGGCCCCTTGGCCTAAATTCATATGGACCACTGAATGGCCTGAAGGCGTCCTTTGTTGTTTGTGTAAAATACATAAGACGGACGAATGAAATAGCAGTCCGTAGTCCATGGGATATGGGTAATCCTATATAATTGCCCACTTGGGGTGGGGTGGGGTGCCGGCTGGCAAAAGAAAACTTAAAGCCTCTTTGTTTCGCCTTGGCGATGCCTCTCTTCTCCCAGAGACCATCAAAGATCCAATGATAATTTTTTGTCTTTTCAAGAGCCGGCCCATGGAATTCAATCCGCCCCCCCCCTCCTTCCCATTAGTTTTGCTAAATCGATTAGTCAATTGGAAGGCAAGTAGCCCCTCCCCAAACCGGCTTGCCCCTCTTTGCCGAGGTGAGATGTTTTGCTTGTTGGGACATCCTTTTAAGTGCACCGGGACTGGATTAGGCAGGCCACAAATGGATTACTCTTTGTAGGTATTAGGACCAAAGGCCTTGGGGAAGGCAAACACAATGGTGGCTTTCAACAGCCGGCCACTAAAAGGTGCTTAGTGCAAACATCCATAAAGCTGTCAGGGGAACTGGAGGAGTATACGCCCTTGAGCAAGCCAAGAGAAGCCGTACCAAAAATAAAAAAAAAACAGACTGTGGTGATCGAACATGCATGTATTGCTAGTTGCGGCATATTAACGGGGGTTGCACAGAGAAAGGGTTTCAGTCTTGGACATGAAGCATATTGGGGGACCTCGGGCCGGTCTGTTCTCGCTTCACCTGGCTGACCTTGCAGGGTTGTTTTGAAGGTGTGGGGAGGGAGAACCATGCCTGTCATCCAGAAAGGCAGAAGAAAAAAGTGACCAACAGAGGGCAGAGCAGGTTGAAAGAGGACATCTAGAGACCATGTGCTGTGTGGGGACATTGCGTTTGGTGTAGTGGTTAAGTGCGCGGACTATAATGTGGGAGAACCAAATTTGATTCCTTGCTCCTCCACTTGCAGCTGCTGGATGACCTTGGGCAAGCCATAGTTCTGTCAGAGCTGTCCTTGAAAGGGCAGTTCTGGAAAGAGCTCTCTCAGCCCCACCTGCCTCACAGGGTGTCTGTTGTGGGGAGGGGAAGGGAAAGGAGTTTGTAAGCCGCTCGGAGACTCCAAGTGAAGTGTGGGGTATAAATCCAATCCCCCCCTCCTAAAAATATCGCCATCCTAAACTCAGAATGCCTTGATCTGAATGGCCCAGGCTAGCCTGATTTATCAGATCTCGGAAGCTAAGCAGGGTCGGCCCCGGTTAGTAATTGGATGGGAGACCACTGAAGAAGCGCAGGGTTGCTACGCAGAGGAAGGCAATGGCAAACAACACCTGTTTGTCTCTTGCCCTGACTTGGATGGCCCAGGCTAGTCCAACTTCATCAGATTTGGAAGCTATGGTCGGCCCTGGTTAGTACTGGGATGGGAGACCACCGAAGAAGTGGCCAATGGCTACTAGCCACAGTGACTGAGGGGAACCTCCACATACATCAGCACTAAACCTCTGAATCCCAGAGCCAGGAGGCAACATCAGGGGAGGCCTCGACCTCTGTGCCCTGCTGTTGGTCGTCCAGAGGAACTGTTTGGCCACTCTGTAAGACAGGATGCTGGACTAGATGGGCCACTGGTCTGATCCAGCAGGGCTCTTCTGATGTTCTCATGTTCTTAAGTCCAGGATGAAGGCAATATCAAGCCATCTCTGAATGCCTCTTAGCTCGAAAACCCCATGAGGGATTGCCATAAATTGGCTACTACTTGATGGCACTTTCCACCCCCACCAATCCCAGAACAGAGAGTGCCCCCCAAATACAGGACAACCCTCAAAAATAAGTCATAAGAACATAAGAGAAGCCAATGTTGGATCAGACCAATGGCTCATCCAGTCCAACACTCTGTGTCAAACAGTGGCCAAAAATACCAGGTGCCATTAGGAGGTCCAGCAGGGGGGCCAGAACTCCAGGAGCCCCCCCCCTGCTGCCCCCCCCCCCAAGCACCAAGAATACAGTACCTCAGACTTTTAGTTCTGGCATGAAAACTCTACAACCATTTATATTAATTAAATTCATTTGTACCCCTGCCTTTTCCCCCAACAGAGACTCAAAGCAGCTTCCATCATTCTCTTCTCCTCCATTTTACTCTCACAACAACCCTGAGAAGTAGGTTAGGCTGTGAGACTATGGCTGGCCCAAGGTCACCCAGCAAGCTTCCATGGCACGATTGAGGATTCGAACCTGGTTCTCCAGGATACAAGTCCAACACTCTTCTATACACACAGACACACACGCACGCATGCACACACACACAGATATATGTTCATTTTAGAAAACAAAATAATAGTATAGAAAGGATACAGAAAGGAAAAGAGGGATTTTATAACATAATTGTGTATATCAAGGATAGTTATATATAATAGAGTGTATAAAACAAAACGAAACAAAAAATTCTCCCCAACATCCTCTTCATTATAGTTTGTAGACACTCTCTATAAAATACAATGGTCTTACTTCTGTTGGGGCACATTTATATTAAACATTTTAGGTTTCAGATTTCATATTTAATCTGTTTTGCAACTACATTATTGGTTTCGTCATTACTACCTATCGTACATATTTTCGCTGATTTTACATACTCAATATAACTTTTGACAGACAGGTAACATCTCAAAGTACAAAGGAAGTAAAAGGTGTTTCTGCTCAAAATCCACTTCCTTATACATTTATATTCAAGATATTACATTTAAAACCTATTCTCATTCTGCTTCTGTACTGCAATACATACATTTATGTACAATTTTTATAGATTATTATTTATTTAGAGAGGAAACTTTTAGACCACCCTCCCCTGTACACACAAGACTCAGGGTGGTGAACAACAGGGTGGTGGAATGTTTCTCATTCTAGATTTGTCTCCTGCTTGCCTAACACACACACCATCTCTCCTCAAATTTCATAATCCGCTTCTCAAATAGATTGTTAATTTCACAATTACTGCATATTCGGCAAGCTTATTTCCCCATTTTTCTAAGCGTGGACAGACGTCTAGTTTCCATTTTGCTGCATAGATAGTTCTAACCACTGTCACCATGTATTTGAATATCTCTTCCAAAAATTTTGGTAATTTATTACGCAGAATACCTAATAGCATTTTCTTAGCTTCCATGGGGAAATTAAATTTTAGTATGTTCTGCATTTTTCTGTGTATTTCCTTCCAATATCTTTTTGCTTTTTTACAAGTCCACCACAGAGGAAAAAAGGTTCCATCAATGTCTTGACATTTCCAGAATTTTCCTTTATAGTTTTTATCCACTTTCTTGATATCCTTTGGGGTTATGTACCATCTACCAGTCTTCTCTTAATGCCTGGCTGGTTGTAAACTTGATTTCTGTTTCCCATAAAAGTTCCCACTGATGCACAGATATCTGTTCTCTCAAATTCTGCATCCATTTAGTCATCCATACTTTCATTTGTTGTTCTTCTGTTTCTGGAAGGAGTAATAACTTCATAGCAAATGCTCTTCTTGCTTTATATTCAACTGTTTGAACTCAGTCACATCTCTTAAAGCTCCACCATGCATGTTGATGATCTTCTTTAATCTTGAAGCTGATTGATATAATATAGCAACCATCGAATGTTTATTCCTTCATCTCTAATATCTTGCCTAGACTTGATTCCCCCCCTAGCATTTATCATATTCCCATGTGTTAAGGAATCATTTTTATTTCTCATGTTCCTATCATGATAGGTTTCTATCTGACATTCTTAACCACTATGCCACACTGGCAAAGCTTGTTGGACAAGCGTTAGATCCCAGAGGCTCAAGGCAGGTTATCTTACATCTTTTCCCACTCTTCCTCAAATGAGGACTGTGTTCCAGCATCTAACTGTAAAAGGATCTTCCCGACAAGAGCCGTGGCTGCCGGTCCGAGTGGACAACACTGGGCTTGATAAATCAGAACCTTATAATAAGGCAGTTTCAGAGTCTGTGCTCATTGGCGGCCCATAATGCTGTGGGGCCTCTGATATAGTTCAGGGCCCCAGAATGTTTCAGTCTGGATCCGACAGTGTCCCCTTTGTCTAGGGCTCCTTCTGCAACTTCCAGCATTCCCTGAGGTCAGCAGCCACCCGTCAATGCCATCCTCTGGCAGGTCTGAACTAATAAAGTGTCATCATAGGATTGCCAACCTCCAGGTGGTGGCTGGAGATCTCCCGGAGTTACAATGGGCCTCCAGCTGATGGAGTTCAGTTCCTCTGGAGAAAATGGCTGCTTTGGAAGTTGGTCTCTGCTGAGGTCCTTCCCCTCCCCAAACCCCAGGCTCCACCCCCCCAAATCTCCAGGAATTTTCCAACCCAGAGCTGGCATGTCAAGTTGACTTTTGGTGACACCTCAAGGGGTTTTCAAGGCAAGAGATGAGCAGAGGTGGCTTGCCATTCCCTGCCTCTGTGGAGCCACCCTGGACTTCCTTGTTTGAGAGCCAGTTGTGTGTGTGTGGTGGTTAAGAGGGGTGGGCTCTAATCTGGAGACCTGGGTCTGATTCCCCACTCCTCCTCCACATGCAGCCAGCTTGGCAGGCCTCTGTAGCCATAGTGGGGCATTTCGGGGGGGCTGCCCCCCTGACTTCCTGTCAAGACACCCC
>NW_015168676.1:24816-27360 GCF_001447785.1 Gekko japonicus | reverse complement strand
TCTCAGAGCCGTTCTCTCAAGAGGAGTTCTCTCAAGAGTTCTCTCAGCCCCACCTACCTCACAGGGTGTCTGTTGTGGGGAGAGGAAGGGAAAGGAGATTGTAAACTGCTCTGAGACTCCGAGTGAAGGGCGGGGTATAAATCCAACTCTTCTTCTTCTTCCTCCTCCTCCTCTTCCTCCTCCTCTTCTCCAAAAACTAAACATGGTTGACCCTGCTTAACTTCCAAGATCACCTGTCGAGATTGGGCTTGTCTGGACTATTCAGGCTGCTAGGCCTGAACTGGAGGACCAATAATCAATGCTGCCTTTTGAAGACTAAATGAAAAGGTGCATCGGTGTCTGCATTGGCCTCTTCCTTTCCAACACGGTGCCCCTAAAGGCTGGGGGGTTCTTTGTTACCTTTGAGGTTCGCCCCCCCTCCCTCGTTTCATGGGGTGACCTCTTCATCTTCCTGGAGAGCAGTGAGCACAAGCTGTCCTTTGAGGCTGCATAATTAACACTTTGATACTTGGCCACTGAGTGTTCAAAGAGCAGAGAAGTTTTATGACCCGACTTTCCTCCACAAGCCGCAAGTATTAGCCTCAGTATAAAAGAGCCATTCTTTGTGTTGGCCGGCAGACAAGGAAGAGGCTCTTCGTGGCTGAACGACCAGGCAGATTTTTCCGTCAGAACTTCTCTTTCGAAGGTGCCTGGAAGATTCTCGGGCCTTGAGTGAGCAACGCATCCCACTGTTGGCAGCCTTCATACTGTCCCAGATATTAATCTATTACTTAAAAAAAAAGAATCCAGAAGAAGAGGAGGAGGAATCCCTTGCCCCAGCCTGAGAGTCCCTATCTATACTTTGTGGCTAAGAGCTACGGATGGACTTCTGCTCCATATGCTTATCTAATTCCTTCTTGAAGCTGTCCATGCTTGTAGCCGCCACCACCTCCTGTGGCAGGGAATCCCATGCGTTCATCACTCCCTTTCCCTTCCCCTCTCCACAGCAGACACCCTGTGATTAGGTGGGGCTGAGAGAGCTCTTTCGAGAATGGCCCTTGAGAGAACAGCTCTGAAAGAACTTGTGACTGACCCAAGGTCACACCAGCCGGGGTCCAACATACCTACGGGACCGCCTTTCCCTGTATATACCCCAGAGCACTACAGTCTGGGTCTCAAATCGGCTGACCCTCCCTGGCCCGAGGGAGGCTAGGCTAGCGGCTACTAGGGCCGGGGCCTTTTCGGTGGGGGCCCCTACCTGGTGGAACGAGCTCACGGGGGAGATCAGGGCCCTGCAGGACCTCTCACAGTTCCGCAGGGCCTGCAAGATGGAGCTCTTCCGCCAGGCATACAATTAGGGGCTGCCGCCACCCTAGTGCATGGCCCGTAATGTTAACATCGAGCAGCTGCCTCAAGAACAAGCAGAATAACATCTGAACACTTTACGTGGAATAACATCAAAGCACTTTGTTTGAAAGCTCTTTATTTGTTTGATTTTTAACTGCCGCCAGTACTCTGATATTTGGTAATGTACTATTTAAATGCTGTGCTTTAATTCTGTATTATTTATGTTTTTATTCTGTGTTGTTGTTGGAAGCCGCCCTGAGTCTGCTTTGTGGGGAGGGTGGGGTATAAATGGGACTATAAATAAATAAATAAATAAATAAATAAATGTAGGGGAGTGGGGAATCAAGGCTGGTTCTTCCAGATTAGAGTCTGCGCTCCTAACCACGACACCAAACTGGCTGTGGACGCTGTGCTTGGTTCTCATGCGTTGCGATCGTATGCATGGGTTTATTTATAACTCACTTTTCTCACCACTGGGCACCCAAAACAGCTTATAACAGCAGACCCCAACATCGTGCCCATGGGCATCGTGTCGCGTCACCAGGTCCCTTCTGGCTGCCGGGTAGGGTTTCCAGCTCCGGGCTGGGGAGCTCCTGGAAATTTGGGGGGTGGAGCCTGGGGAGGGACCTGATTGGGGCACAGTGCCACAGACTCCACTCTCCAAAGCATCCGTGTTCTCGCCTGGGGAACTGATTCCTGTAGTCTGGAGATGAGCTGGGATTCCAGGGAGTTTCCAGGTTCCCTCCTGGAGTCTGGCGCCCCTGGCACCCTGGTTCCTTTCCTGGTCCCCAACAAGTGCTTCTAGAAAGTGGGCTTGGGAGCCAGGTGGGCTCCTGCCCAGCAGAGCTTCTGATTGGCTACTGGAGATCTGGTTAGTTGCACAGATTAAAATTACATGATTTCAGTGGCTGCTTCTCCTGCAGTGTTGGTTTTATTCCCTCTCACTCCTCTTTAAGACCATGAGAAGAGTCCTGCTGGATCAAACCAATGGTCCATCCTTCCCTGTGTATTGTTAAAATTACCCCTCTTGTCCTCAGCCCCCAGGCTTCCTCAGTGTGTGTGTATCCACCTCTGTGGCAGCCATGTTACAGTTGGCTCCACTTCATGGCCCAGTAGTAATGTATGGCTGCAAGAGTTGGACCATAAGGAAGGCCGAGCGCCGAAGAATAGATGCTTTCGAATTATGGTGCTGGAGAAGACTCTTGAGAGTCCCTTGGA